>NC_054535.1:47067847-47367847 GCF_017654505.1 Polyodon spathula | reverse complement strand
AAATAAAGAAAAATATGTAATCAAAAAACATGTATCCCTAAAAATGATCTAATGTGACATACAACCTTAGTGTTGGTGGTGTTACAGTTTCAGATAAAGAGTTGTTTAAATATTTAGGCACACTGGGAAATATAATGCCTTTGATTCCAGAGAGACACTCTGCTTTAAAAATAGACTGCACATGGTTGTCATAGAAACTAAATAAAGAAAGGGCACAGGCTTTTCAAAACAACACTTAGCAATCCTGAGGAATCTTGTTCCAAGAAGGAAAATGCAGTTGGTTGATAAGACTGATTGCTTATTTAACATGTGATTGGTGGTTCTATTTATGTTTCACTGGATTCTGTCATTTTAACAGTAAATTAAAAAATATATAAATAATTTCTGTAAAATACTTTGAAACACCTATAAATATAGTGCATAATTCTTAAATTACTAGAAACATTCAAGACAAACCATACATGCATGTTAATATATTTTTTTTTGGTTTATGATCATTTACATAATAGTAAAGGGTGTTCCCTTTCACTTCAAAGACGACCACCAACAACATTAGATATGGGATATGCCTGCCTATTGGTAGGTATTTTCTGAACATTCTATAACAGAGCTGCCAATAGGCCCCTTCCTGGGATGACGCCCTCGGTCCCGCCTTTCAAGACGGTCAGGTATGATCCTCTGTGTTGGTATCTGAGCGTATTGTGAAAAAGAGCTCTGCATGCAATGCTTGGGCGTCCAACACGAAATGGAGGCCATGGGCAGAGAGGACTTCTGTGATTTGAGGACATGCTTTCTTTAGCGGCCTCCTGGGATGAAGACTCAGAGGTGGAGGAAGACAAGGAGCCAGCACCATCGACTGTGGTGGAACTTAGCCAAAGATTGCCTGAGAGACTAGTTTACCGCCATTACCCAGCTCCATGCCGGCATTAATGGGGAGCATTGCAAATTTTTTGCAGATTCCCTTGGACAACACTGGCAGTGGCCCGCCTGTCCATTTTTTGGATGCAGGCAGTAGTCTCTGTACTCTAAGAGGAAGTGGCCGCTTTGCTATGTAAGCAAGCCATTCGTCTCGTAGACCCCTCCTCCTGCAGGTGGGGTTCTACTCGAGATATTTTCTAGTACCCAAGAAGGACGCTAGCTTTCTCCCCATCTTAGATCTAAGATTCCTCAACAAGTTCGTGACTGGTTCAACACCGGGACACATTCCCATTTGTTCTGAGCACAGGAGGTACCTTCACTTCGCCTTTCATGGAAGTGTTTTCAAGTTCTCTGTGTTGCCGTTCGGCCTCTCCCTGGCTTCTTGTACATTTTCAAAGTGTGTTGACGCTATTGGCCCCCTTGTGGTTGCAGCACTAAACTATTTCGATGACTGGCTGATTTGTGCTTATTCGTGAGAAGGAGCAGTGGTCCACACAGCAATGTGTCGCAGCATTTGGCGAGGCTGGGCGTAACCATCAACAATGCAAAGAGTCTGCTTATACCGATGCAGTGCACAACGTACTTGGGGCTCCAGCTGGACTCCAGTATGATGCACGCATACCTGTCAGATGACAAACTAGCAGCTACTCAGGGTTGCCTGGATCGCCTCAGTCAGAAGAGAGGGACTCTCTGGCATCCGGAACCTTGCAAGTTCCAATTATGGGTCTGGTCCCTGAAGGGATTGCTGGCTATCAACAGGGATCAAAGGTCCCCTTGGTGCGGTTCCAAAAACTGTTGGGTCTGGTAGCCACAGCTGTGTTGAGCTGGGTCTATTACGCATGCGCCAGCTCCAAGCGTGACTCAATGCGTTCCGCTTACACCCCAAGCACGACAGACACCGTCGGCTGACAGTGTCTCACACATGCTCTGCGGCCTTACAATGGTGGAGGAAGCCCTCTCAACTGTGCGGGGGTGTATGGGTGGAATGGTGCTAACTTGCCAAGTGGTGGTGACAGTCGCCTCCAACTTGGGTTGGGGGGCGGTCTGGGAAGGCAGGGGAGTCAGCGGCACCTGGTCGGGCCATTGGACAGCCCTGCATATAAATATGCTACAGCTGCAGGCTGTTTTCCTGGCTTTCCAGCACTTCTTTCCAGTGTTGCACGGAAAACATGTGCTGGTCCAAACGAACTGCACATCAGTGGTGGCGTATGTCAACCACCAAGGCAGCCTATGGTCCCCGGGGTTACACTGCATCACCTTCTGGCTTCTGATTTGGGCACAACAGAACCTGCTGTCACTACTGGCGATGCATCTTCCCTGAGTGGTGAATTGGGCAGCGGACCTCCTGTCGAGAGAGGGTGCACATCCGTCAGAGTGGCAACTCCACCTGCAGGTGGTGGAGTGCATTTGGGAATGGTTTGGGAAGGTGCATGTCGATCTCTTCACCTCGGTGGAGACGGCACCACCACTCCCTCCACCACTTCGGCAGTCCACTCAGCGTTGACACCCTAGCCCAGGACTAGCCCAGGATGCTCCCATTGCTCCCAGCCTTCTTGGAGATGGTCCAGTTAGAGAAAGTGACAGTTCTCCTAGAGGCCCCTCGATGGCCCAGCTAAATCTGCTTCTCAACCCTATGCCAGTTCATAGAAGGCCAGCCCTGGGTGATCCCGCTTCGCCTGGATCTCCTCAGTCAGGCGAGAGGCACTCTCTGGCATCTGGAACGTTGCAGGTTCCAATTAGGGGTCTGGCCCCTGAACAGGATTGCTGGACAGCCCTAGGGCTATCAGACGCGGTTGTACATACTCTGCAGAGCGCTAGGGCAGACTCCACTAGGTCACTGTGCGCCTATAAGTATTTCTAAAATTGTTATCTGACTAGAAGTTATGACCCAGTTTCTTGCCCAATGCCGGTTATCTTGCACAAACTTTCTTGCATGAAATTTCTGCACAAACTGCTTGATGCTGGTAGGTCACCTTCCACATTGAAAGTGTATTTAGTGGCTATCTCTGTGTGCCATGCCCCCAAAGATTCAGTATCTCCGGGAGCTGATTTTTTGGCAACCCGGTTTCTCAAGGGCGCTTAGCGGTTATGCCCTGCTAGGAGTGGAGCCTTAATGTTGTACTGGAGGCTCTTATGAAGGCCCCTGTTTGAGCCTATACACTCCGTAGAGTTAAAGTATCTGTCTATGAAGACAGCCTTCCTCTTGGCTATCACCTCTGCTAAGCAGGTCAGTGAGTTGCAGGGAATGCCGGTGTATAGCTCATGTATGTGTATTTGGGTCAATGGCAGCAGGGTTTCACTGCATACAAACACTGCTTTCCTCCCCTAGGTGATTACAACCTTCACATGAATCAATCTGTGGAATTGGAGTCTTTGCATCCACCTCCGTTTGCTTCGGAGGATGATAAGAAATTGAATTTCCTCTGCCTGGTGCGGGCATTGAGGTGTTACGTGGATAGGACAAGAGCGCTGCATCATACTGACCAGCTCTTTGTCTGTCATGGTATATGGCCCCTAGGACAGCCCCTCTCAAAGCAGCAACTGTCACATTGGATTACGGACACAGTCTGTATAACAGTGCTGGCTTACCCCCACCTGGGAGAGTAGCTGCGCACTCTACTAGAGGGTTGGCTACTTCTTTGGCCCACTTCTGAGGGTCCTCGCTGTCCGATATATATATGTACATCAGCTAGCTGGGCTACACCACATACATTCTCCAGGTTCTACCACTTGAATGTGATAGATCCTTCTTTACCTTCAATAGGCACGAGGGTCCTTGAGGCTGCACGCTTGCACTGCTAACGTTCGGTTATACGGTTCTGATGCGTCCCTCGTATGCTGCCATTCCTTCATCCTTGTGACGGCTCTGGTATACATTATCCCATAATTAATATTGTTGGTAGTCGTCTTCAAAATTGAAAGGGAACGTTAGGTTACTTACCGTAACCCTCGTTCCCTGAAAGAGAAGACCACCACCAACCGCGAGGTCGCATCGGTCGCCCTCACGGGTTCGATGCAAAAAGAGAAATGGCTTCCTCAGTATGATGGTTTTAACCCCTCGGTAGCCAGGACCGAGGGCGTCATCCCAGGAAGGGGCCTATCGGCAGCTCTGGTATAGAGAGCTCAGAAAATACCTACAAATAGGCAAGCATATCCCTTATGTAATGTTGGTGGTGGTCATACTGCCTCTACTGTATACTGTGGGCAAACACACATTATTTGTAATAGCAGTTGCATAAGTTGTATATACTAATCATTTTATCTATTTTCTAAGATCACCCTGAACATTAGGCTTGTCAACTGATTATTAGATTAAACCATGAATACAGTAATTTACTAAATTCCCTTTGGATTACAGAAATGGTTTGGAAATTCAAATAATTTTAAAAGCACACTTGCACATATATTTTGTCTGCTAACAACTGATAACACAAGTGTTGCATTTCCAACTAGAAGCCATTGGAACTGGAATCAAATCCATATTTAAAATGATATTGTATTAAATGTACCACATAAACTTGTAATAAATTAAAAGCTGATGGTTAAATCAATAAACCCAAGTACCTCAATACCACAATTAAATCAGCTGTTATGGTGAAACTTTAACAAGGTCCCTGGAAGGAACCTGATATGAAAAGGAGATTGTCTATTGCCAGCAGGACAGCCTGCATTGAAAACTACATTTGTGAGATCCCCTGAGGAGAGGAAATGTTAAAGCTACAGCATAATGCCTGAGTAACAAGGGTGGAAAGGCAATCAATTGTCCAAGACAGGTGCACTGACTAAATACCAGGATGCACAGCCCTGTCCCAGCATTTAATACAAGGCTGACTGACACCTTCTGTTTAGCCTTATGAGAAAAAAGAGTTGCAATTACCAAAGAGCATGTTCTCTAAAACCCAACCCCTGTGCACAAGGTCAAGAATCAATACACTGCTAATCCTTCTTAACCAACCTCCAATGTGGCAAGCATTTTGCTTATCAGTCACAGCTGCAATTCACCTCAGTGTGTATCTGAAAAAATGAAATTACTCATTCTAATAAGTAGTAGCTGTCAGCTCAGCTCAATAAAATACTGTGATCAAAATATTTGGTGAATCACACCCACAAAACCTATTTTGCTACAGAAATGTTGGCAGCCGGTTGCAATATATGAAGTATGTATTGCTAAGGGAAATTTTTTTTTCATACATGAAGAACGCATAATAAAGGGATCACAAATATTTGCGGCTTTACAGTATATTGCAACATAAGAGAATGGTGATCTTTGGGAGTCCTATTTATTTTTCAGTACATTTTTAGGAAATATTTTGTAATGAGAAATTCTGTAATGCAGATTTTATTTCAGTTTTGTACACTATGTAATGGATATTCTGCCAGGGGCTGATGAGTTAATAATGCCGGCATCAACATGTACTTACATCTCGACTACAGAGATTGCTCTTTAGTTGAATGGTGAAACAGTTGTCTTAGAACTGTATGGTTTGCATCAAGACCTTGCCTTTTCATTCAATTCTATAGGCTGAGATGCCAATTCATTAAAGTACTTGGCTCTTTGTTTCATGTTGTATAATAATGTGAGGCATAATATTAAAAACTACATTGTTGGACCACAACACAGTGAAGTTTACTGATAAAAAAAACAAACAAAACAAAACAAAAAAAACACAATTGAGGTAGACTATATACTTTACCTTTTTTTTACTGCATTCTGAAGATCAGGGAATAAAAGGTAATTCGGCTGTGTTCTTAATGTTGAGTAAAAGTATATATATATATATATATATATATATATATATATATATATATATAATTGGAAAACAAGTATCTGCTGAATACATACATGTTACATATTACTGTAGCAACACTCCTCCAAGTGGTAAACTGTGGTATTCAAAGTTTTGTTTCCCATTAATGCAGAACAGTGACTGGTTCTTTGTTACTGTAAAGCAGTTTTGCAGTGATGAAGTGAAAGTAAATGTACTGTCTTCTAGCCTTCTCAGGATAATCAGTAACTGTGGTATTGTTGCATTCTTTCTTATGCTCATGACTAACATTTTTTGATTAAACAGAATTATTTAGTTCTGCTTTGTGTCAAAAAGAAGCATTTTGTTTCTGAGATATAAATTTCGCCTAGGAGTGTTAATGATTCACTTTTCTCTTCTGTTGTTATCTCTCACTGTTACAACAGGTTATGAGTGTTTCTGTTCTGATGCGTAACTTTGTTGCAGTGAAGTATCACAGTCTGGGGAAATACTGCACAAAGTTTTAAAGAAAATGTCATCCTAGAAACATCAAACCATTCAGGAGCTGCCAAGAAGATTTGCTCAGGCTTTCACTATTACCCTTAAGGAATATCGAAGTGCTATGCTCTTGTAAACGCTGTCATAAATATATGATTATATTAACTCAGAGGCTTTACTAGCATTGACTGCAAAGCTTTTCTGTTACTGTCAGCCTTACAGAATTGATCTTCAGTTGTAGAATGCAGATGCCTTGGGCAGTTATCCATTGTGCAACATAACAACTAATAGCTTCATATTCTTTGTTTATAATATCACTGGTTGGATAATGAGTTGCTTCTGAATATAGTTGCTGAGTCCATTGTGTTTAGCTGTCTGTGTATTTATCGTGTTTATCATGTACAACCCCCTAACAATATTATTACATTGTGAGTAACATATTAATACAGTATTCCTTGCTACTAAACCAGCTCATTACTAAATCACTACTACTTGTTTCTTTCAGATCCACTACCTAATGGTCCTCTCTGCCAACTGGGCTTATGTGAAAGATGCATGCAGAATGCAAAAATATGAGGATATCAAATCGAAGGAAGAACAAGAGCTTCATGACATCCACTCCACTCGCTCAAAAGAGCGACTCAATGCATACACATAAAATACGCACTTATTCTTAAGTTCTTGCTCTTTCTTTCTTTGGGGTGGGTGGTGGTTATCCCTTTACCTTTATTTGGCAGTTATTTTTTCTTTGTATTTTAAATTGAGATCATTTTTTTTTTTTTTTAGCTTAGTAAGTTTATCTGAATTCTGTTATTAAGTTTTCACTGCTTCATCATTTAACATTCAATGTCACTGTATTTATTTTAGGAGGGGTGGGGGCTCAATCAATTTTCACCACATTTATACTTCTACACTCATTTTAGAGGGCTTCAGATAAAAATGGCTTGTCATTTTAAATTACCAGACAGTCTGACATTTACCAGAAATACATATATTTGTCTCAGCTAGTGCCAGTTTTTGATGATAAAAGTGTTGCACCACAGTACATTATGAAGAATATCTAGCTTCTCCTCCAGCCAATATAACCTGAAAATTTCACAAAATGCCATAGCTTTACCAAAATGTTTGAAGGACTGGTTAGTTAAGCCAGCTGTGTCAAGTGTTAACTGATTTCATCATTGCTATAAGGGACTGAACAAATCATAACCCACCAGACAGGTGATGAAGATGCTAAGTTGATACTTGCAACAGTTTGGATATGTTTTAATGGATGAGCCTTTTGGACAGACTCTGCAGTTGATCGCATTTGTTTTAGTTCATTGCAAGCCATAAATATGCATGCAAATAACCTTTTTTTATATATTTGTTTCTATCTGAAGCCAGTATTTTTAATTGCAGGCAATCATGTGGGGCAGTTTTATTTTTAATTCGTTTTTTGTTGTTGCGTTCTGCACTGTACATATTTGTTAAAACATTTTTTTTTTTTTTTTTTCAACACATTGAGGTGTCCTCGAATGACGTCGTTTTTGTATGCAGAGGGTTAATTATTACAAATGACACTGTGTTTTGTGACTAGAACTATATTGTTTTATATATATATATATATATATATTATATATATATATATATATATATAGATATATATATCTTATATAAACCAGGCCGATTATAGAGAATAATAACAAACCAGGCTAACAGAGAGAATAAGTGAATATCCCAGTTAAAGAAAAGAACAACTGTTTCAAAGATAATTAATTATTTTGACCTACTATCTTGTTAATTTACATCTCAGGCTGAGACAAGGATTTTAATTATCAAGACAGGGTAATAATGTTAATTGTTAATTTGACTAAAACTGTATGAACTTCACTGGTAGCAGAGAATGAATGGTGTAGCAGAAGTTTAGCTGGAATTCTGAATCTTAATATCTAATAAAACACCAAGTTTCCCTTTGTTTAAGAATCTCCATGGGGTATAAAGATGTTTGATGAATGGTTTAATAGATGAGATCAAATGTCACAAATAGAATGTTATCCTTAATTCTGGACCAAACTTCGTCTTGCATATTTATACTGCTCTTGGTTTTGCAGTATTATATTTCATAATTTTGTAGCCTGACAATTCTTGTTTGATCAGTGTTTCAAAAGCTAGTTTTGTGCACTTATTGAATCATTGTGAGCTCGTTATTGGTGTAAGTGCATTTCTATTAAAACCAGTGTTAAACTCTGTATTGTTACTTGTCATCTAACATTGGTTTTTAACAAATCTTATATTAGATACATACCGTGATTATAGCTGTTATTTGTGGCATGGTTATGCATTAAATGGTAATAGTTTACTGATTCAAAAGTATTTTTTTTACACTTAGACTGTCTTGCTGGGTCAAGTGTTGTATGATATGTGCAGTATTGTAGTTCCTTCACTAACAGTATTATGCTAAATATCTTTCTGATATTATTAGATTGTAGTGCTTGATTTGTTTCTTTATAGTTTATGATGATTTTAAAACCATGTCTTATACTGATAACTGTAATGATGTTAAGTATTCAATATTAACATGATGATGCTTTTGGCTTATCTTTGTATTAGTCTTTTGTATTTTCACAAAGAATGCTTTGTAGCAGGCTGTAAAATTAATTTGTTTTGTACATAAATGTGCCAACAGCTTGACGGTTGCTTTTTTTGAACTGTAGGAACAAACTGCTTGCATAAATAAAACAAACTTGTTACACGAAAGCTTTATTTTTTAATTAATGTATTTATTTTGTTTAATTTTAGTTTACTCAAAGTCTTGAAATAAAAGCTGCTCTGCAAGAAGAAACATACAGGTAACAAGGAACCAAAAGATACATTGACAAATTAAGGGTCCATTTGCAGTCCATTGTATAAAAGGAGTTCAGCTTAAGTGGCGATGCCAGATAAATACTTAAAATAGGGCCCTCCCTGGATGTTTAGACAGACAGAAATATGTAAATAAAGAGATGTTTAGATGTTGGTATATAAAATATGGTATACAAAGGGTTAATCTTACAATAAGGCATCCGTGACACTGTTCAGATTATTTAAAAACTATTAACAAACATTTCATTGGCGTTGTCATGGGTAGCGCCGTGGTCAGGTCAGGAAGTAAATCCACAACACACAGGACTGCTGCGAGGTCAGTGGAATACGCTGCTTGCACGTTTGTTATAAATGAATGAATTAAAAACAAAATGAAAGCTTTTAACACAACACAAACACTTTTATAAACAAAATGGCGTGGTGGCCAAAATAAATAGACAAAGAAACAATGGACGAATACGAAACAAATAAGTATTGTGCTGATCTATGTCAGCATGAGTAGCAATTGTTTTAGTTAATCTCCTCTCTCCCCTCCTCCACTCACGGAACACACAACCCCGGGTGAGTGACTCATGCATCTATATATACAGCTGTGCTGGGATTCAATTACTAGTGAATCATTCACTTGAATCCCAGCACGTGAACTAATGTGTGCAATCCCCGTGCCCACATCCTAATATACATTTTATCTGCATGTGAAGTAACTGCAAACCCTGTGTCTAAATACAAATATACTTTTCAACACTCGCGCTACATAGCCCAATTTATACCCTGTGCACCACTATTTCCACACCAACAATAACACACCACATACAATATAAAACATAAAAATATGCACCGGGACGGGGCACCCTGCCACAGACGCCTACTAAGTTTTAAAGAGAGCTTGTGTTGCGGACACTAATGGCCTCATACAGTAGAAACTACAGTATAGTTTAGTTTATCAACTTATCTCATTAATCTTTCAAGTGATTTTGAGCCTCCCACCGCACTTTCCTAATGTAGTTGCTCTAGGATATGCAATTGATAGTTGAGAAAGGTAACACTCTTCCATAAAGTATTTATTTAGATCGATAGAGGGCAGTTAACTGGAGGAACTACCACAAATAGACCAGACTGTCCAGTAACTGTGGGTAGAGGGTCATGGTTGGAAACGATTCACCTTTCTATAGAGAACTGTGACAAGGTAGCTGAGTAGATACAGGTGCAGGGGTGATGCAGTGCAGGAATGAAATAAAGAGAGACTTTAATCTGGTTTGGAAAGGGGTACTTTATTTTGTAATCCCAGGTCTGGTGACCAGTAACAATTACAACAAAAACAATAACAGGTTTTCCATACCCAAGCAATAATGAAACCACACGTATCTGCCACACAATAATATGTACACCGTCACCATTCCTGGATGAGTGCAGTAGTGCTCTTGGTGGGTAATACAGTTTAGTTTTATGTGACAATGCAGTGCAGTGATGTTCCGACTTTAGCGCTGGCCCTTGCAACGGAGTTTCACCTTCTTTCAGACTTGCCGACTTCCCGACCCTGGGAAAGAACTGTCAGACCAGCCCATCCAAAGAACTCTGTTCTCGCTGCTTAGCGCCCTCACAGATCGGGAGGGAGATTTACAACCAAGAATCATTGTATTTTTGTCACAAGAAGCCACTACAGGACAACCTAAGCACCATACATAGACACCTTACTCAACAGTATGTACAGTACCACCTGCGTGATTGAAATCATTGTATGCATCCAATCCAACAACATGCTAAAAATCGCTTTTTATGGCATTTGAAATCACAAAGACTATTTCAAACTAGAAATAAAGCTACCCTTTAAAAGTTATGCAAGAAATTGGGGGAGTCGTTCTTTGGTAAATAAAATCTGCATTTAATTAAAGCTCAATGATATTTTAGATCATGTATAGGTGTTGGACTATTTGGACATTGAAGCTTCTGCATTTCATGTTTATAGCAACCTTGCTCTTCATCTCTCATACTCCATAGATTAACCTTTTTTCTAATCTCTTCCTCATCTAAAATTGTCAGTATTCCTTCCTTAACTTTGACATGGCAAGTTCTATGCATGTGACAAAAAAGTGATCGTACTACATTGCCAAATATGAGTGTGGCCAACATGTCGACAATGGTCTTGTCTCTCCTGTGAACTTTGCATTTACAAGGCAACATATGTCTCTGTTTTTTTGGCTGCAAAATCAAGTTGCATGTGTAACCAAAGCTTTAACGGCCTATAACATACTTCTACTATCGTTTAGAGGAAGGGAGAAGGTTTTTATATGCAAAATAGTTTTTCATGAGGTTTATAAAATACTAAAATAAGTTACAAGAAAAAGGTCCAGGTTTAATCCATGTTTTATATCCATCAATTTTCTTAGTTTTCAGCAGTGACCTGGTGTTTTTCATCATAAGCAAAACTAAGTAAGACACTTTTACAGCAGGAAGAGCAGCACATGCGTGTAAATGTACATGTGTTACCAAAGATGAACATATGATGGCACTGCAGCACTAACTATAGAGGAGTAGTTTCAGTTTAAAAGACAGTAGCAATGGGATGTCTGGAAAAGCCCACAGTACGCACTCAACATAACTGACTCAGGGGGATTTGAGTTCTTTACTGACATCTGAAGCATTTGAGGGAGCTATCAGTGTAATAAAAATATTAAACAACAACAACTACAAATTGATGAATTAATAAAAGCGTTATATATTGAAGACAGATTTCAGACCGATCACAAGCAGAAGAAGGAAGACAAAAAATAATTGGCAGTGTTGCATGTGATGGTAGTTTGAATGTCTGTAAAGAAACATAACAGTAATAAGCTACACATTTTGTTTAAAACATGTAAATAGCTAGTAGATGCACCAGAATATGTAATGTGCACATCACACATTTTTTAAAGAGAAAAATTAGCTTAATTTAAAATAGTTCTAATATCCTGTAGTCTGTTGTTCTACACAATCTACTACCATCATTCTACAAATAATTGACTTGAACTAGTGCTGCAATAACAGAAGACAGCTCCAGAGAAAGATATTAAAATCAAAGGGGGGCTTGTGTTTCACTGAATCTCCAGATGGCTCTTATCTTACAGGTGGAATAGAGCTAACAGCTCCATGAGGGATTCTTTCTACCATAAGCAACTGCATCTATTTTTATATCTGATTGTTTTTATCAGCTGCACTCTCAAATCAATGACGTTGAGATTTAAACTGTCGGGACAAATATTCCTCAATGATTGCCTCCATGTGTTTAATGCATCTTGAGGCACGAGTCATATTTGTCAAGTTATAAATAGCCCAGGTTTCCTTTTCTAATACAGATGAACCTGTTTTATATCATCTTGCTTAATATCTTATACCGTTTATTATCACAATGTTTTAAAAACTACTCGCCATGCACCATAGATAATTTGAGAAATGACCTGTCTTTATATCATCTCACAAGCCCGCTTACTATCAGGTTTTGTGCAGCTTGTCAAATGCTGTGTGGCCTGGCTTTAAGTAACCACAGGATAGATTTCCAATGCAACAACCAACCAATAATCATCTTGGCTGATAAACTGACATTTTGTGCAGCCTGTCAAATGCTGCGTGGGCGGACTTAATGGGTTAGAGTTCAATTAGAAAACATCAACATTGCCAAATTTTAACAGTCAGTCTTATACAAATGTACACAAAAAAAAAAAAAAACACCATGCGCAGGACCTAATTAATAGTTCTCATTAGATGACAATTCATGCCTTTTTTAGATAATGAAACAAGCTGTTTCATTCCAAGTAAATGATACAAAAAGTATTTGTCCTGTAGTAAACTATATGCATTTGTTTAAATATAAAGAACGACTAAATACAGTATTAAAACACTGCTCTTTGATTTACCATTTTCTTTCTTTTTTTTTTTCCCCGCACTTGTAATGTGCTGACATTGGGCAAACCTGAAATCCGGTTTATTTCAAGAATTATGCCTACACTGCAATTATGATATAAAGTGGGTTTATCTGTATAATTGTCACTTTAACTTAATAGATATATATATATATATATATATATATATATATATATATATATATATATATATATATATATATATTATATGGTATTAGTCAGTTTTAAAAAGCCAAGACAACAAAAATATTACTTATCACACATGTGTTGGTCAAGTCCGTATTTGAAAAATGTGGATCTGTAACAATATGACTTGTAATAGCCAATGTATCAGCCCTTGCTAGGAGGCTAACATTTGGACAAATATCTTCCTGAGGTATCCAGTCATAAAAAGGGCTTTTTTAAAAAAAAACATTGCTTGAGCAAGAAAATTCATTTTAAAGAGCATTGGAAAAGTACAGTCCAAAGGTAGGAGCTTACCCCATAAATACAACTTTCCCCTCAACCATTTAAAACAGAACTGTAGCTTTTTTGAGAAGAAGAAATTGAATACTCAAATGGGGGTTCCAAAATGTAATGGGGAATTTATACAACTGTGCCTCTGTAAGAGTGACTGCCCAACCATGATCAATGGAGATTCAAACCTTCTCTTATTTAAACACATCATAAGTTTGTCCCTTCCCACAATCCACCACCCTATACTCAAGTCATATGTAAAGTACATGTATGCGTACATTGTTACTTAATGCATAGACGATATACAATATGTAATATTATGAAAAATATAATGAACCTTAAACTCAATGTTAACTCCTTGTGTCTTCAGAATCACTTCATTTTGAGTTTCCGTGTTGATGTTTCTGAAGGATTCAGGTTTTTTTTTTTTTTTTTTTTTTTCTAATAATACAGCATGGGAGTAAATTAATAAATTCATAAAAACATAAAAAATGGTTGTCAGTTCAGATACATATGACATTTGTTGTGAGTCTGCATAAATAACAAATTAACTCACAAACAGCTACCATAGATAAATAAAGTATATGCTGAGAGCTTTAGAATATCATAAAAGAGTATGGAGACGATTATCATGATAATTAATCAAATTTTCAAAATCTTGAATCCAACAATTTACTAAAAGGTCAAAAATCCTTTCTCTAAAAAAGTGCCATATCTCTTTACTGAACATTTAACCAATACCTTAAATATTTTGTTAAATGGTGAAAGTTGCTGTATGCCTGCAACATATAGGACAGGATATGTTGGTGCCTGGTTTGCAGCAGCACTAGATTAAATTACAGGAATAAAACACGTAGGCATATGTTCACTACAGCATGTAATCAGGTATGACTATTCAGATGTGATTGTGCCAGTCAGTCGAGCGTACACACTAATAAAATGTCTGGTTAAGTAAACCACTGCTTTCAGCCTATCATTGGTATCCTCATTAATAGACCATGTAACCCACTGCTTGTCTGCATTCATCGCAATATCAGCTGGCAGAATTTCATATTGGTCATGTGTTTTTATCCAGCTTATGTAAAAACATTTACCATTAGCCATCAGAAAAATACTAACTAAAATGTTGGATGCTTTCTTTGGGATATCAAATTAAATGAGATGGGATGCATCAAATTAAAATGATTAATTGCGCTGCAGAAATGAAAGTGTCACATGGTAAAGTATACAGGAATCCATAAAAAAAAACTTAACTTATCTTAATGTCATACCTGGTATTTATTCATAATAAAGAATATAAAAGATACACACTTGAAGATGTAACATACTGTAATAAACTGCAGACTCCTTTGTCGCTCACACAAAGGGCTGTTGTGGAATAGCAGTTGCTAGGGTGCATGACCTCTTCATCATGTAACCTGAAAAGAAATTGACACAGATGGGAGCCGGAGGTCCTGGATCATTCTGGATTCTGGCGCAGGCCACTGCTAGCTCTACCACTTGGGCAGCTTTTGGCTGAGGAACCCAAATTAGAATGTTCAGTTTTTTAGCCTTTTGCAGTAAATTCTGCTCACTCAAGCTGTCAAGACACAATCAGTGTTAAATCCACATCCATCCTCCAGTGAGTTCCCAGCTTAAATTAGATTTCTGGTCTCCTGGGAATAGTACCTTGACTTGCATAATCTTTGGACATGGCAGACTCAAGTGAGACTGTTATAAATTTGTATGTGCTTCTGTAAAAATCATGACTTGTAAATGCAATGAAATGATATGGAAGGAGATGTAAGGGCAATTGTGACAGAAAGACAATAATTCTTGTTAGGAAAAATCCGAAACAACACTGCACTATTGTCACGTATAAACTTGTAACACCCACCACGAGCACTACCACATGCACACAGGACTGGTGACCGTGTTAGTGCATTGTGGGGAAGGATACACGTGTTTATTATTTGGGACTGCAACCCTGTTATTATTTACCCCGTGCACTACATGTTAACCTTTATGCATAATTCGGTGGACGCTATAGAGGGTGCTCCCTCGCAGAGGTTCAAAGCTTTATAGCTGTATTCATCTTCTTTAGCCTCCCTGGCAGCATTCAGCGGGGGTGGGATTAGCCACGCAAACTAGTTCTGGATGGGGGGGGGGGGGGGGGTGGAGGATCAGTTCACTTGGCAATCTCTTTCTTTGTTATTTATATACTCAGCACTGCTTCAACCCTCCGTCTGTGTTTGTTTTTGTTTTGTAGCAAACAAGCAGACCCTGTCGTTCCTGCTTTAACTTAAAATCTTTGCTTAATATTTAAAACCTCGCTCCTTTCTCTGTTGGTCTTTTCAACGCACAGCGCTGCCAAGATATTATCAACTATTTTCCTACCTGCTCAGGTGATTCGTCCCATTATTCAGCTTCTCTGTTCAGCTACAGGAGCTCCAGCGTTAATCTTACCTGCTCCATTCAGTCTCCAGCCTGGCAACAGCGCCGTTCAAAGCGCAGCTTCATTACTCAAATTGGTCTGTGTTTTCATCGGAAAGACTGGCTCCAGCAACACTGCTGTACTACAACTCTGTTCCACTAGGCCTCACACACCATGGTTACCACGGCTATGCTTCATCAGGTTCTACTGCGAGTGGTAAGTGGTCATTGGCGACCAGGCAGATTCGACAGGCACTCTGAGTCTATGCCTTAGTACTGCAATCTTCTGGCTCCTTATGCTGCACTTTTGCAACGTGAGAGTTCAACTCGCTGAATTGTGACATCTAAATACTGCAGGTTCTCTTGTAGACCTATGTTAACTTATTTATATACATCACTAACTGTTCTAAAGCAAATGTTTTATACGCAAACAAGGATTTTAATTGCAATAACTAAATATACCATGCTTTACTGAAGCCACTGATTACTGATTCGTTGTCACTCAGAGGGATTATCAGTCCCCTCCTGCCTCAACCTTTTTGCTACATATATTAATTTGAATTCTTCAAATCCAAACCAATCCAAAAGTTTGCGCTTCCTCATTTGCCCCAACTTCATCAAGGCACTTAATACAACTTCAAAAGTCCATTTCATTCAATTTGAGCTACCAGTCACATTCAGAAACTATGTCCTATGATTTTCAACATTTCAGTCAAAGCTTCCTCCTACACCACAATAGACAATACACTGCTCCTGATCAAAGCAATAAGTTTTACAGCAGCCTCGGAGCAATGCATTCCCAACCTCTCAGTTTCTGCAGCGGCATCAGATCTATGCATTCTTCATCTCTGTTCAAAGGCAGCCTCATCTCTAACATCATCTAAAAAGCACCTTAACTCTCAAATACCAATTTCCACCACATTCAACAGCTCTCTGCTCTCTACAGCAAGCCACTGCACACTACTAACAGCATTCAATCGTTTACTCCCTCAGATCTCTGCCTGTTCAGCAGATCTTGTCTCTACCGTTAATATCTCCTCACTACAGCAAATCTCGGCTCCCTCTTCAGATCTGATCACTATTGCAGCTTGCGAAACTTGCTTTAGTTTACTGTTAAAATCTACAGCTGCCCTCTTCCAGAGCTTCCAGCTTTCCTTTAGCAATTTAGTCATATGTCCGCTCACCCTCTCAGATATTGATTATGAGTTAGTTCCACTGTTAGGAGAATGACTGGAGTTGTGAAACCCAAATTTCTGAATGTGAGTTCGTCTTTTCCATTCCAAGCAGATACGATGGTAGCAAACTGCTGATTGATCCCGTATTCGCTAACTCATAGTATGGTCAGCATCTCGTCTCTCTGCCTTCGTTTCCAGAATTGGGTTCAAAAACCGCTGAGCTTCCTCAGCAGTCGATTTCATATATTCGTTCAGCTCTAACTGTCACCTCATCCCATCAGTTTGCGTGACACTTGGAGGGATACCCCCAGCTCCCTATAACAATAGATATCCTTCACTCTTTAATCTTTACCCCAGAAAAGGCTGCTCCTGTCCATTCAATGAGCTGACCTTGGAAGTTATATGTCTAACTGCCCAGCTGCCAGCCACGCTGCTTGAGGATGCTGCACTGAGTAGTGACGGATCTATCCCTTTGTCTTTTATGTCTCTCATCAAGAGTGTCCTTTATGTTTGTCTTCTCATTCTCCTTGTTCAACCAGCAGCTAAGAGACGCCACCTGGCTAATGACCTGGACTAAGAGCTTTGTCTTTAATTGTTCTGTCTCTCATTCTCAATAGCCGCTCAGCGCTGCATATGCGGCCTAACCAGGTGAGACGTGAGAGTTCAAAGTGTTTTACATCGTACGTCTTGTCCAGCTATTTTCTTCTCAAGCTGTCCAGCTTTATGTCTCTAATTTCGTGTTACACAAGCACCCCCGTTCCTCAAATCAACCCCCTTTTAAACTACTCTACTCAAGCCCTTGTAAGCGACCAGTGAAACATTGTTGTGTATTGTCCTGGATTAAAACATTTAACAGTTTTTCAACTGGATTATAAACCTCTCTGCCGTTTGATTATCCTATCCTATAGATATAAATATATTTTATATACAGTAATTCTGCAACAACAAAGCCACATGATGTCACTATGTATGCACATATAAAATTATAAAACCAATAACTAGATATAAAAATAGCATAAAACAAAAATATAACATAACTTATGCAACATGAAAGCGCTTTTAGTCAAAAAGAGTTCAAAGAATGTTTGTCTGTTCAGAGTTCTATTACAGCGCTCTCAGTACAATCTACGCAGAAAACACGATTTTCAACTGTACCAGTGCATTTGCCACAGACTGCCTTTTCACAAAGGACGCAGACATCAAAATTTCTGTTTTTATTGCATTTAGCAACCTGGCATTGTCTTTTATTCCATGTGCCAGTGGGCGCAGTGCTGGCTGAAGGTTGAGGGGCATTTGCCAGCTGGTTTTCATGTCTTTTATCAAAATGTTTCTGCCGTAGCTCCAGGGCTAGCTGCAAAATGAAGTCCCTCCGAGTGATTGTGTTGCCGGTGCACTCCTTGTACAAAACCAAAGTGTTGATGGCTGCCAGGTCCAAAACATTATAAAAAAAAACAGCCACCGGCCACCTTCGAGTGCCACCTTTGAAAGAATACAGCCATGCCATTTGATCCAGTATATCCACACCATACTTGTGGTGGCACAGGAGTGTAATGGAGTGCAGGGGGGCTTGCATGGCTTGAGCTGTTGGTGGTAACAGAGGACAGGCAGATGAGAAAAAAGTAGCGTAGCTATATCAACGATTCAATGTGTAAGAACATAAGAACATAAGAAAGTTTACAAACGAGAGGAGGCCATTCGGCCCATCTTGCTCGTTTGGTTGTTAGTAGCTTATTGATCCCAAAATCTCATCAAGCAGCTTCTTGAAGGATCCCAGGGAGTCAGCTTCAACAACATTACTGGGGAGTTGATTCCAGACCCTCACAATTCTCTGTGTAAAAAAGTGCCTCCTATTTTCTGTTCTGAATGCCCCTTTGTCTAATCTCCATTTGTGACCCCTGGTCCTTGTTTCTTTGTTCAGGCTGAAAAAGTCCCTTGGGTCGACACTGTCAATACCTTTTAGAATTTTGAATGCTTGAATTAGGTCGCCACGTAGTCTTCTTTGTTCAAGACTGAACAGATTCAATTATTTTAGCCTGTCTGCATATGACATGCCTTTTAGCCGGGAATAATTCTGGTCGCTCTTCTTTGCACTCTTTCTAGAGCAGCAATATCTTTTTTATAGCGAGGTGACCAGAACTGCACACAATATTCAAGATGAGGTCTTACTAGTTCATTGTACAGTTTTAACATTACTTCCCTTGATTTAAATTCAACACTTTTCACAATGTATCCGAGCATCTTGTTAGCCTTTTTTATAGCTTCCCCACATTGTCTAGATGAAGACATTTCTGAGTCAACAAAAACTCCTAGGTCTTTTTCATAGATTCCTTCTCCAATTTCAGTATCTCCCATATGATATTTATAATGTACATTTTTATTTCCTGCGTGCAGTACCTTACACTTTTCTTTATTAAATGTCATTTGCCATGTGTCTGCCCAGTTCTGAATCTTGTCTAGATCATTTTGAATGACCTTTGCTGCTACAACAGTGTTTGCCACTCCTCCTACTTTTGTGTCGTCTGCAAATTTAACAAGTTTGCTTACTATACCAGAATCTAAATCATTAATGTAGATTAGGAATAGCAGAGGACCTAATACTGATCCCTGTGGTACACCGCTGGTTACCACACTCCATTCTGAGGTTTTTCCTCTAATCAGTACTTTCTGTTTTCTACATTTTGTGACAACTGCTAATAATAATAATAATAATAATAATAATAATAATAATAATAATAATAATAATAATAATATATGATGAATGACTTTCATTAGTGTTTCAGCACTTGACAGGAGTAGATAATAGGTTCTTTCACAATGACTTTGATTTTATTACAAAGCCTAGGCTAAATTGTTGGCTATATTGTATTGATTTCAATATGCCACATAAACTGCGGGTCTGGCGGTTGTAGAAGCAAGAGCTTATAACGTATTAATTTTTACGATTCTGCAGCTGAAACACTGTATTGGTGTTTAATTCAAATATTTAGTAACACTTAAGAATAGACATGCACAAGATATTCACATACACAGAGATATTTAAATTTGAATTGTAAAAGCCGTTGAAAAAGCGGCTATGTCAGTGCTAGTGTTAAAACCCAGACCCTGGTTATACACACATCGGACAGCGGTTTTGGCTTCCTCTTCATAAAGCTCCAATTGTGGTTCAAATAAGCTGGGATCAGAGGATTTTAAGGTTTGCTGTCTGGGTACCACGGGTGGTCCTATTACTATAGCTTTTCATCAGCCTCAAAGTGTGTTAGATGGACCTTTTTATCATGAGATGCTCCGCCACGATATGGCCATCAGCCAGTCCAGGAAGCAGAGACGTCCAATCATCGACTGTGATTTCATGTAAACAAACTCATCTGGCAGCGTGTCACAGACGTCTGGCTCCCTCATAACTATTTACAAAAATAAACACAAAGCCTGAAAACAAAAAACGTAAACATTCCTATTTTTCACATACAGGTCAGCCCTGCCACAGGCACTAACTGTGTTGCTTGTACAAACGCTAGCCCTTACATCTGTATTGCCTTTATCCCTGTGTACTGTATGCTTTGTGCTAGTCTTTACAAGGTAAAATAATAACAATACAACAAACTAGTACAATATGTAAAAAACAATATGTATTATACATTAACAAAAGATCTTTTCCGTGACCCAATCTGGGTACTTTTTTTGCTACGCATACCATTAGGCAGCTCAGTGATTATTATAAGCATGCTAAAAAGCTTTCAACCAATCATGCTGCAATATTTTCAAACCCAAACTGTAAATTGAACAACAGCATTCTGACACCAGTAACTGAATTCAAAACAAATTAACATTTTGCTTTGCAAACCCAACCTGATTCTACCGACACCAAAAAGGATTAAATAGTTATGCATTTATGGGGATGCCATTTAGTGTCAACTTATCTGAGGTGTGGAGTTAACCATGGGAGCACATGAGTCACAGCATTAACACACATAAGTAACAGAACTGACACGTTTACAGTATTTGCAAGTTTATTTTTAGTTATCTGTCCTTATGAAAACAGTTGAAAGAACTGCAGTGAATTAATCGATTACAGAATACACTACTGTAGAAACGTGGTAGTGTTCGATTGAAATAAGAATTAATAAAATAACTACAGCGTTATTTTTACAAAAACAATCCAACCACAAACTATCTGTGCATAAACTGTTGACAATACTTTTATTTATTGACTTTTTACTTTCTAATTTGATGGCTTAAATAGCAAAAGTTAACAAATGTACATTCTACAGAATTAATTCAGTGAACAAAAACAATAACAACTTACAGAGTCACACAGAAATCAAGCATTATCAATTGTTTAGCACGCAAAAACATGCACTTTGAATGTTCTGCTGACAAGCTTGTTATCCCGAATAACCTGAGCTTTAAAGCCAGTCGAAAGAGAACTCAATTTTTTCACTCATTACTGATACTGTAACCAGCTGCACTTAGTAGTTGTGAATGAATGAAGTAACGATCCTTTTCCAGTCAGTCACATAGTGTCGAGTTATCCATTAGTTTTTGTTTAACAGTTTTTATCCCTTTGGTATTGTTAATAAGTGTCGGGTTACGAGTAAAGCGTGGTGTTGAATTAACCTTTGCGGTCGTATGTGGGACCAGGTCCGACATTACAATTTTCCCTTTCCAGTCCGATTTCGGACCCTGTCCGACATCATCAAAAAGACGCCAAGCACAGGTCTCTAGTCATTTTTTTTCTCCAGAAAAAGCTGAGAAAACGTTTCATTGGCCGAGTGACACCGATAGGAGCCGAAAAAAAGGGGCACATCTGAACAACACAGATAGCCCCTGCACCACAGAGATAACACAGACACAAACGAGAAGATAGCTGCTTCTGCATAAAGAGCTCAAAGAATATCACAGATATCTGAAGAGCTTTTTAAGATGTTATAGTAATAAAATAATGTAAAATAATGAATTGGATCGCATTATTGAGGAGTTTGGTGATAAAACAAGTGATCAGGAGAGGATTTAACAGTATGCTTGACTTGGAAGAGGTATGAGAAAAATACAGCAAACAACGGGTGGGGCTTGTCTCAAGATGCAGTACTGAGTCCTTTTGATATGCAGTGCCTTTTAAACCTGTTTTACTAAAAAATAAACAGCGTGTGTGAAAATAAATTGGGTCTGCCTGGCGAAGGTGTCAAGTTATTCACCAGTTGAGTTTACTGAGGTTGACTGTAATTAATATGGCCAGATTAAGGAACATTAAAACCTTCCACAGAAAGTTTCAGGATATTTTAATTGCCACTATCACTTTCTTTAAATAATTGTTGTTTTTTCAAAATATGTATTTGCTATAGCAAATGGTAGTGTTAATACTGTAGCTTTAAAGTGACTGTGTGGAAGGAAGTAGCTGCAATAATTAATTTGGACAGTCCAATATTAACAAAACACAGTCTATGGTAGATTATAGACACTCTTGCGCTATACATGTGTATATGGCAGGGCAGTAAAAAATATATCTATATATGTCAGACTATGCCACATGGTGGTAGTGGGCACCAGGACACAGTATGCAATTATAAAACTGTCAATTTGTACAGGTTCGTTTAAGTTGCAACACAGGTAGGAGAATAGAGACCAACCTGCCCAGAGACAGGCAACACCAGCAACGTAATTAAAGCAAGATTTATTAATTATAACAAAAAAATTGGCAAAAACAGTTAACACTTCAGGATACCACCCACTAATTGACTAAGGTGAGAAAGTATCAAAATAAAAAGAGCGGCCGTCACTGTGCTAGGGCACAAAGTATCAAGTAACAAGAGGGAAATATAGCAGGCAGTGCAGAGACCCAGCCCACTGGACTCCTCCAATCTTCCTGGGTGTGTAGCGTCAGCGCAATGGTCTGGTCCAGCAGCCCCTGCGGTTTCTCTACTTCACCTATCAGGGAGGGGCAGAGAAAAAACAACTCTGATAAAAAGCTTTAAAAACACTATGTTACTCGCCACCTCTTCTTTGCCAAATCGACACTAAAATGGCCGTCTTAAACGCACTCAGTTAAAATGCCTTGTTTAAAACCTGTGCTAAAATCCCAATAAAAACACTCTCTCTAGAGACACTAAAAACGGTTAAATTACTAAGAAAACAGTCGGGATAAAATAGGCTAAACTAGCATAAAAACAAAGTCGGTGAAAGGGGAGGTTAGGGTTAGGGATAGGAGCCTTTACAGAATTAAATTGTCCCCTAATAGTCTCACAGTTTATAATCCTACTATTTCCCCCAAAAGTAGGCTAGTTAAGAACAAAAGATGAACGTGGTGATTAGGTGCAAACCCTTAGCCACTATCCACTGAGATGTCAGAAGCAATTTGCTGGAAAATTGAATTCTGAATGTTAGTCATCTTCTATGACTGAGTAGGATTTGTTTAGTACACTAAATTCAAGTAGTGTGGGTAAAACAACTCCTGTATTTCTTTTTTATTTATGTAATGAGATTTGAAGTTTGCTCATAGTGGTACATTGCATTAGTACTAATATATGCATCCACACACAGCTATCAACCATCTATTGCAAATATCCACTGCACAAAAACACAATAATGCATTTACTAGACAATAAGAGAATGAAAGAGACAACAGAAGATTTAAAAGAATGAAACAAAACTGTAAGTGTGGGGTTGACTGTTTCCAGGTGAACAAAATCAAATGACTAAGGAGCAAAGCTTCAAAGGCTATACTCTCCAACTTAGAGAGGTCTGTTTACTTAACAGAATGACTGTGGATAAGTGGATGGATGTTAGTAAGCCCAGAATAGGAGTGGGAAGGAGAAAGAATGTTACAGGAACCGGGGTGCAACGCAGGTAATTGGTCCATTTACTGCACAGATTTATATGATAAGATGAGCATTCAAATGGGCCAGAACCTAATATCTGCATCTGCCCCCCCCTCCCTACATCACAAAATATACCTTAGGGCTAGTGAGAAGTTTGGCATAATTTGGAGGATCATAGGTGAAAATGCTGGAATTTCTAACAAGGTAATCATTCAACTGTCCTGAGAGAATTGTGAACCAATAAGCTGACTGATATGAGTTCACAATAATTTTGTTTCCCCAGTGATTGTGAACACCATAATATCGCAAGGGAAATGTAAATTGAAGTTGGCCATCTAGAAAGGGGCAGAACTACAATACACCAAGTCATTGCTCCAGAGGGAAAGCGATGTGGCAACCACGGATTGGAGGAGAAACGGCTGCACTCGCTAACCAAGGGGGCGTGACTGACGGTACAAAAGGGGATGTGTCTAGGTGATCTGTTTCTTTGTAATGGTTAAGAGAGAACTGCTGAAGGACACGTGTAAAATAACCACAAGTGTTTTGTTTGTTTGTACCGTCTAATTGTACTGTTTGTTATTTATTAGACGGCTAACATGATCTGGAGCTGTCGCTACAGGACAAGACAAAACTGGACAACACTCTCATTGTGTACGAGTAAATTGTATTTCACCACAAGCACTACACCACTGACTCTGGACTTGTGACTGTGTCTGTATTTTGAGTATGTGTTTAATACTGTGTTTATTATTTTGGGACTGAACCCCATGTTTATTGAACTGTGTAATACACATCATTGTGTGTTGCCAACCCTCCATTTCTATAC
The DNA here is from genome assembly GCF_017654505.1 of Polyodon spathula. Taxonomy (NCBI): domain Eukaryota; kingdom Metazoa; phylum Chordata; class Actinopteri; order Acipenseriformes; family Polyodontidae; genus Polyodon; species Polyodon spathula. Next base: position 47,343,268 of record NC_054535.1, on the reverse strand, counting down.
TGTTTGTCATCAGACTTTGGATTATAAATAAACCACCATTTCACCAGTACTTTGTTGTTTGTCTTTGTCTTGAGCACTGCATCACCTCTACACCTGCGCACTGCAAACCACTTTGCCACAGGCACATACAATTATTATAGATGATATAAAACCTTACAATCCCCACTTTGAACCTTTATCAAACAAACAAACAGAGGTTTACAGTTTTAGAGTAGCAGCGTGACAGGCCTGTCTTCGGATGTCAGATCTTTAAATATCTGATTGTATCCGTCATGGGTATATTGCCATGGGATCTATAGCAAACACTTCACCTGTCTTTTCGGAAGGTCTCCAAGCTGTTTGTGATGATTTCGGACCGAAGATAACATACTACAATTAAAATCAGCAACAACACTATTACAGCTGCTGCCACTGCTCCCTTGAATAACCAGTCCCAGTACATATGTTGATAGTCAGTTTTAACTTTAACTGATCTTCCACTTTTATTAGACTTTTGATATAGCACAATTCAGGTAAGGGGTTGGATTGCCAATTTTCAGCATATTTGTCATTGAAATCCAAACTGATCTTCTCTTTCATGTAATATAACTGTCTATCCCCAATATTCATTGTATAATTAATCTGTATACAAAATGCACGACTCAGTTAAATGAGTATACATAGAATTAATACAGTAAGTAAAGCTTATATCATTATCTCTGTGTTTTACTGGCTCAATTGAATAAAGGCGTTCATTTTTAGTTTGATTAGTAACATTAGCATTCTTCCATCCACATCCCAGATACACGCCCAAACTGCCGGTTGTGAGTGATAAGCAACCGGTGTTGAATACCTAAGACGTCTTGTAATTCCCGGACTATGTCTCCGGTGAAAGTAGTACCTGTATCGCTTTCCATACAATCTACAATATACCCGTTTCCATAAAACATTTGCTGTCACTTTGGCGGTTGTGGTCTTAATGGGATTTGCTTCAACCCATTTTGAAAATGTGTCAATTACTGCCAAGAGATGTTTATCACCACTTCTTGAGGCTGGCAGCGGACCTACATAATCAATTTGTAGATTCTTCCACGGACCTTCTGATAGACAGATGGTTTTAATTGGGCTTTTTCTTGTCTAGCTGTCTGGGTTCATCTTATACATATTCCTGTATATCTTTGTCCATATTTGGCCACCATACTGTATTACTTAGTCTTTCAACGGTTTTAGAATAACCCATGTTCCCCTCTCTGGTTGTGCAAGAAAGTCAAGTCAATCAATTTTTCAACACAGATGGCTGAACACACCCCAGTGAGACAAATATAGTTATGTTTTAAATATCCTATCCTAATGACTTGCTTTCAGTGTTTTCATATGTCATAGCGTCCCAACCTTCTATACATATAGTGGGGACAAACACAGGGAGATAAGCTAGTTCAAAACTATTTTACTTTGCAAATCTCTTAGAGTTGGTCGCAGACGTGGGTCTTTTTTCCTTGAGGGTCACTTAGTTGGAGGTTCGACCGCTCCTAGGCTTGGCTCACCAGTTGTAATAGGTTAGTTTTCTTCTTAAAAATAATAAGTCAGTTTTCTTCAGGTTTCTTCACTCAAAAGAGTTTTATTCAAGAACAAAGCAAATCCAAAGACAGTACAGGATGCAATCACAGTAATACTGTAACCGCAGTTACAGGTCTCAGCAGATGGGATTTTGAGCAACAAAATACATTTTACAAGCATTAATATACTCAGCAAATTGATGCCTACTGGGTGTAGAACTACACCTAGAGGGAGTGGAAATCTCCTTTCACCATTGAACATAGTAGGTCCCCCTTCACTGGAGGCGTGCCAGCAGGAACTCCGAGACCCGACACCAAAGGCACAGAGCGTCACTCCTAGCAGAAGTTTGTAGATTAGAACCAGCATTAGCATAAACAAGGGTCACCTACTTGAGGTCACAACTCATCTTTGAGCAATGAATCATCACGACTCTCAGACATAGAGGCACATTAGGGTTATATTAAATACAAGAAAATCACACAATGTTCAGAGTCAGAGATTCAATGATTTCTCACTTCTTTACCATTTAAAGGAGCTCATAAATGTATTACAATTTATATAAAACCTTACACTAAATAGTTGAGAATATTTTTGTAATTATTTTTAGTTTGCTTTAACATCAGGAGTGAATAAAATACTATATGGAATATCAAATATAGATAACATTAAATATGCATTTCTTTGCACTGCTTTAACAGAATGCAAAATTAACTTAATTTAAAAATGCTACAACAGTGAGCACTCTGGTGCAGAACATTGTTGAATTATGTAACCAAAACACACACAAAAAAAGAAATATTAAGTGTATGTGCAATTTAGGTTAATTCTGTTATAATGAAATTCAGATGAAAAAATTAACAGCATGCTTCATGCAAAGTGCCATCTGACTAAAAAAATGGCTTGAAGACCATTTTTATGGGTATAAAACCTGTGGGGAGGCAGAAAAAAGTAAAAGGGCTTGGGGGTCCCATTAAGCTCCCAGCAACAGTAGAATTGTATTATTGTATTCTGACTGACAATACTTTTTATATTCTTCTTCTTCTTCTTCTTCTTCTTCTTCTTCTTCTTCTTCTTCTTCTTCTTAATAATAATAATAATAATAATAATATAATAATAATAATAATAATAATAATATTTGGCAGACACCTTTATCCAAGGTGACTTACAGGTGTTACAGGGCTGTACTCTAGAGGGTTACAATGGAAGATTAATATTTAAATACAGTATAGTTTACACTAAGTGCAAATAATACAACTAAAATACAATATGAACTAGGGTGCAACAAGTTAGGATTACAAGAAGTTATATCTACAATTGCATGTTAGCAGTAGTGCAAGTATAGTGCATCAACTGAGGATCCAGTAACGTGATGCTTGGTCAGGCTAGTCCAGACCATAGTAGTAGGGGTAGATTAAGAGATTTGCAAGTGCAGTCTAAACAGGTTTTACCCCAGTTAGGCTGTTAAACACATTTTACCCACAAGACAACAGAAAAAAACAAAGCAGTAGCCCATCATAGTTTATTCTAATAAACTTAACAGTTACGCACTGCAAGCATATGTTTATAAGTGCACTGTATACAACATGAATGTACCATTTTAGATAACTAACATAATTTGTATACAATAATTTCTAAACAAAGTTGTTAAGGATAGAGAAAGGCAGACAAAAAATCAATCACATCCTACCGACTTAATTTGCTCAACTTGACCAACAAAATAATTATATACTGAACGTACAGGCGAAAAGAGAGTGCAGGAGTTTGACTGCCCTGAAGAAAACATGGGCATACAGGTGTGCAGTGTCTTCTGGGAATAAATAGTTTATGTTGTATGTGCTGAAAGGTGTTTCCAATCAGCATAAATACAGAGGAAAACTGCAAGTCCCATCATCAACAACAACTCTGGCTTTGCTTTTTAACTTTGGTTTATTGGGACTAAATAGTCAAGGGATATACAGGCACCTCCAAAATTATTGGCACCCTTGATAAAGATGAACAAAAAAGGCTGTATTGAAAAACAACACAGGTAATGAGCTGTATTTTATGCTCAAATTATGGGAAAGCTATATTCTTTTATACTAATACAATTGCACAGAGAAAACATTTATTTTTAACAAGTAATAATTATTTTTTCTCAAAAAGATAGGTGTCAAAATTATTGGCACCCCTAAAGTTCTTATAAATAAAATCAAACAAGATTAAATCTGTATTAACATTCTACTTTTTTACTGTATTGTGGCCTTCCTTGACTTCCTGTTTCACTGGGGTATAAAAATGAAGTAACACGCATGTAAAATCCATTTGTCACCCATCACCATGGTGAAAGGCAAAGAACCTTCATAAATCAGGCAATGGGTACAAAAAAATAGCTAAAAACCTAAATATACTATTTACCACTTTAGGGCAATAATTAAGAAGTTCAACAGTTCCAGTGGAACAGTGGTAAATCTGCCTGGTAGAAGACGCAAGTGCATCACCCCCACACACAGGCTTACAGAATTATAGAGAATTACAGAACTTGGTTGCATCTTGGGGTCACCAAGTCTCCAAATCTACAATTAGATGCCACCTCCATGCCAATAGCCTATTTGGAAGGGTTGCCAGAAAAAAAGCCTTTATTGAGAGCAACCAACAAATTTAAATACACATAGTTTGCTAAACGGCATTGGCACTTGGATTCGAACCGGGTGCTATGGTCAGATGAGACGAAAATAGAGCTCTTTGGCCACGCACGCCAGCGGAGGTCCTTGTTAAGGTCAACGGCATCATGAACTCTACCAAGTACCAGGACATTTTAGCCAAAAACCTGGTTATCTCTGCCAGGAGGCTGAAACTTGGCCACAAATGGATCTTCTAGCAAGACAATGTACCCAAGCACATATCAAAATCCACAAAGAAATGGTTAATTGACCACAAAATCAACATTTTGCAATGGCCATCTCAGTCTCGGGACTTGAATCCCATTGAAAACCTGTGGAATGAATTGAAGAGGGCAGTCCATAAGCGCAGACCAAAGGATATCAAGGATCTGGAAAGATTATGTATGGAGGAATAGTCTAAGATCCTTTCCAATGTGTTCTCCAATCTCATAAAAAGTTATAGAAAAAGGCTCAGTGCCGTTATCCTTGCAAGGGGAGGGTGCGCAAAGTACTGAAAACAAGGGTGCCAATAATTGTGACACTTAATTTTTTTGGAAATAAATTTATAATTTGAGAAATGTGTAATTTTGGTTTATTCCCTTGAATCATTAATAATGTACAATATATTCCTCATGTTGGAAAATTACAATATAGCTCATTACCTGTGTTATTTATTTTATATAGCCTTTTTTCCTCATCTTTATCAAGGGTACCAATAATTTTGGAGGTGCCTGTATATATATATAGATATAAATATATATATATATAATATATATATATAGAATATATATATAATATATTTAAATTTTAAACTCCTCGAGGAGGAGCTCTTGCCCTCGTCTAATGAGCCTCCACTGATTAAAACATATTAGATTTGAGAAAATATAACTACCTTGTTCACTGGGAGAGCAATTATCAATGCAGTAAATAAATAAATATAATATAATAATAGTAGCACAGTGTAATTGGCACATATCTCTCTCAGCCTGGATATAAATACTAAACAGGTAGCCTTCATCATTTTCCAACAGTACTTTGTCATAATTCTCACTGTCAAAGCTAGACAATTAAAGGACATGGAGTAGACAAAAAAAAAAATCTATGTTTTCAAATATGAATTACCGTCAATACTTAGGTCTTACATTTTCCTATGTGAAAGAGGGTGGTTAAAGAGTATTTGATATTTTGTATAGCAATTTCATTGAAATTACTGAATAAAAAAGACTCCTGTGGAAGTCCCATGATGACCCCAGAGGCACTGAGAACATATGAATCATAAAACATTTGCCTTATATTAAAGTAAACAATATTGAGGGACCCCTGGTAAAGGCACAACAGTGTGGAGAGCAGGATCCGTCATGCAGTCAGGGCAGTGCATGTACGCAACATGGCTGTGCGATATCTCAATATTTATATTTATTAAATGGTTACTTCATAGAATCAATTTTTTTCAAAATATTACATTTCTTATCATTTAATATGACACAGTATTTGTTCTGTAGATATTTTTTTCTATTGCAGTTTCTGCTTCGATCATTAGTGTACCTTGATTAATAGATACTAGGATTATTTTTTCAGCCTCTTTCTATTATTAAACTAATGCTATTATTGCTATTAAATGTGTTAAATATTCTGTCTTTTGACTGTGCAATACATGAAGCTCACTAATCAGCTTTTGTTCAGAAGCTGCCCTGATTGCAGAAAAAAATAATTTCCTTCTGAAGTAGTTATTAAGTATGGTAAATACACCACCCACTCAATATATCGCTGGGGTTGGGGTCCAATATAAATCTGCTATATATCGAGGGCCGCGACATAGCGAGAGACCCATAGAAAAATAAATAGGCTGACAAATAATTACTGTACAACCACTCCCTCATTTTATTGGGTGTGTTAGAGTCCAGTATAAATCCTCTATGCAACCTGATTTTTCTCCAGTTAATTTCAAGTGTCATTGTACTGTAATAAGTTAGATATGGTAGGAACACAGCAGCCTGCATGAAAGTACAATATTCTATTACCGGCGCGACGCTACTCTGGGGGGAAAAAAAATTAGCATTCCAAGAAGGGTTCTGGGGACACTGTGACCAGTGTTCCAAAAGTAGGACTGTCCCGTCCAAAACGGGACGTCTGGTCACCATAAGTAAGGAAGTAAAGTATTGAGAGCCAGAAATTAGGAAAATAGTAGCCTACCCATGAGCAAACCAAACTAATAACATCAAATCATGAAATAATAAGGTGGCACTATCAGTTGTGATTCTTGACTTCAATTTTATGAAAGCCACAAGACTGTATGAATGTAGAGCTTTAAACTGGGGCTTTGTTAAATTAATTATAAAAGTACAACATATGTTCACTTGCATTTACTTGTTATAGCTCTCCACTTGTTCAGACTTCTGTGCTGTAGCTCCCTCGCTTATTGTGCAGCTGGGCTCTCATGCTGGATGCAAAATAATGTTGCAGTGTGGTAGAAACCCTAAAGGCCCATTGAAAAGTCAGTTCTTAAAGCATATATGGACAAAACACCTTGTGTCATTTTACTAAGTCCCATTCTCATGTAATCAGCCATTGTCAAGACTGAATGGGATTTTTTAAATGTTTTCGCTGCAACTATGCTTTCAGTACTTTCCATTGGGCCATATTACCCTATGGGACCAGTCATTGTTTTATCACATCTCACAGCTGTGTGAGACATTGTAAGTGACTCTGCAGCTGATGCATAGTTCACACACACTAGTCTCTGTAAGTCATCTTGGATAAAGGCATCTGCTAAATAAACAAATAATAATGTGTACAGCAGATACAACTGCAAATGTCCCTACACATTTCATGTTTCAATTCAGTTATTTGGAATAGTGAGATATTTTAGCATTAGATTGTAATTTTATAATTTACTATTAATAATCTCTTTATTTTATATAATTTTTTTTAACACAGTTTTGTTTTGTTTATTTAAAAAAAAGTGTTCATGATAACAAAATATACTGTTTTAAAAACCTTCAGTGAAGCATAACAGCTCTGCATTTCTGAAAAAGCCAACATATTTCTTTGGAAGATGAGCCACACGCTAGTCATGTTTCACATTTAGGAACATCCACAATGTCATTCAGCTTCAATGAGGAGTCATGTATTAATCTGCTTTACCAAGTCGATATGAGGGTAGATTGAAGTAATAAATAATAAAACACATTTTATTGTCCTCAGTAGAGTTCTCCTCTGGTGCATATTAAAACAGAATGTGTCATTCTGTACAGAGCTCGCTTGTGTGAGAAGTGAGCCTGCAACTGGAATAATAAGTAGGCAGATGTTCCAATCATTTGTTCCAGAAAGTGCTAGCGATATACAGTAACATTAGCATTCAACAGGGGCATAACGATAGATGTGGAGAGGATGAATTGCTTCATAGCCAATTGAAGGTCAATTACTATTTTTTGGATTTTCATCCTTTTTAAAGTGTTTGTAAGTTAAATAAAAGTATATTGTATCAAATATTGAAAACAATAAATGCTTTTACTTGAATATTGAATATGTACTGCAGATTGAAATGGGAGGAGCTGTGGTGCAAGCAAACAATGAACCCTGCCCCCTTTGCATTCACTGAAAATAAATACATTGATTTTCTGCTGTTCAGTACGAAAACAACATAAAGATATCATGATAAATGGTTGCTACATGCCTGCTGTTTTTATATCCAACTGAATCCTGGGACTATTATATATTGTCTCATGACCAGCGTTATAATATATTTTATTGCAGATTGGAGTTATGTCAAAATGTTGCACTTGAACCAGAGAACAACTTCACATTCCAAATACTCTTCAAATCCAGTTGCAGCATGACAAAGACTGTTGATTGTGGACAGTGAAAATTAGGGAATTTTCTCCCACTACATTTTTTACAATGGTACCTTGCAGTGTATTTCTGCCCAGCTTATTCATATGCAATGTAGTTACAATCATGATCACACTAAGGCAGATTACATTAAATTAGTTTTACCCAAGGTGTGCCAGGAAAAAAAAAAATCCTAAATGTATTGCATTTTCATTTTTCGTACATTTAATCACAACTACATCGTAAAAACCTGGTTTCTTCCAGTATTGGATTGTAATCTGGAATCTGTCACCTGTCAATCACAATTATTTTTCAGCCAGAGGAAGAAAAGTACATATTCAACTTGGTGTATAGGACAAGCCTCTTTTTGCAATTTCTGTGCATATCAAAACAAAACCACTACTTTGTTTATCTCCATTATCAACATTTTAAATTATTTAAATTATGACTACATTCACAAATTGACAGAGAAGCCCACATTTGTACACAATAGTACGTCTGGGATATACATTAGATGACTTATGTTTAATGGTTAACATTCATTGAAACACAACAGTGTGAACATTTGTGGGCCTCTGTCCTCTAGAATTACCAAATCATTGGAACATGGCTAAAGCATATGTACCAGTTTACCTCCCAGAATCCTCTAAGAAAGTGAGTCATAGGGACCGATGTAAGGATACGTGCAAAGTGATTTGCGGCTGCAAAACACCCATACTGCTAGCGTAAAGTGGGACTTTAGCAGTCACTAAAAAATGAGCCATATGTAAGAATATTTTTCACCCAGTGTTCTGCACCCTTAATCAAATTAGCACTTAGCCGTAATTAATCAATTTAAATTATAGTCTTGGGGACCCAAATGGAAAACCCCTCCAAAATCTGAAATTTGTGGTAATTTATTAATTTAATGCGGTTCATTAGAGCAGAAAGTGAAAGAAACTGGGACCTGCATCTTGCAGCGGTTGTAGAGATGCTGCCACTATTCTTTTGGCTTTGACTGCAACTATGCCTGTTGGGTATCTGTGTATATTAATGATTTGAAGCATCTGCCAGATTATGCCCTTGAAGTTCATAAGCAGTTTGTGCATGGAAATCATGTTGTGGCTCGTCTAGAAATAAATTCAGCAAAGTCTGGACAGACATGACACTTGAACAACAGTAAACTGTGCTATTAAAGTAAAAGTGGGTATAGTGGTGTGAACAGGCTGGCTGCAGGGGTGATGTCAGACCAGGAAATGAAACCAAAACACAGCATTACATGGATTGAATCGCAATGTTGCACCAGTTTCTTATAAATCAAAAGGTTAAACAAAACAAAAACAATTTGTAAAATAAAAACGGCACAGTACGTACCCAAAACAGAAACAAATTGAACAGACACTAAAAAACGGGACAAACACTCCACAAACAAGTACCGTGCTGGTCCTCTAGCACAATGTATCAATTGTTTATATTTAATTAATTATTTATTCCTCTCTCTCTCTCCCGTTCTTTCTCCCTGAAGACCCAACCCAGAGTGAGTGTAACATTCAACCTTTTATGCAGCTGTATCGAGATTGGATTGCTAATCAATCATTCAATTGGAATCTCGATATATCTGCACGTGAACTACTTTTTGCACTTCCCCTGCTTCCATACAAATACCCCTTTTACTCTGCATGTGAAGTGATTGTGCCACCATCCCCATATCTAAATACAAACATACATTTTATAATACTACATAACCCCACATTATATCCACCAATACATATACACCAAAATTAATACACCATATGCAACATATAAGCAAAAAATACACACAGGGGCAGGGCACACTGCCACAAATGGGTTTAACTTTAAATCCAGGAGCTTTGGCTAGATGGTTCATCCGTGAAGGTAATGTGTGATATGGTAAACTCAGATATTTCACAAGGAAAACACAAGGCGGCTGCACCACATAGAAGAAGATGTAAATAAGATGGTTAACACCATCACTAACTCCATGACAAACCCATTGGATTTGAATGCTGACTTGATAGCACTCATCAACATTGTAACTGGCTTTGTTGCACCCACAGAGGTTGCCACGAGCTTGTTACTGCAACTGATACAAGAATCAAAACAATGAAACAGTTTATAGAAGACAGAATAAATTCAAATACCACTGAATTCTTTGAACCATTGCACAAGCTGTAAGGGATATAGAGAGCGAGGAATCCTTGGGCAGACTCCAAGCAGTGTATAAGAATAGGTGGAGGGAATGGTAAAGTGTAGGACGGAAACCCGGGTAACGCATCTAGTGACGGTCGGGAGAAACGCTGCAGTAACTTTATTTTGTAGTTTTGATTAAAAGTGTTTTATTTTATCTTTTTCTTTGTAACTTCTGTTTTTGATTATTATTTGTTTAGGCATCTGGGAGTGTCTATTGCTGGTATCTGGGAACGGCGGACCTCTAGTGCCACTTGCTGGTGAACAATAAATCATGCACCCGAGTGATGTTTGGCACTACAACTTTCTGTCTCTTGTGTCAGTGAATTCCTCACCCTTCCACAGTAGTCTATTGCCTGAATTAGAAAAAGAAACAGTCAATGTATCAACTGCCAGAATCAACTGCTAGCATGCCCACAGATTGGATAGTGGATGGCATGGCTGTTATACAAATAGTCAGGCAAGGAGGTGCAACTAGCTTTGGAGAACTTGCTGAGTTGGTCTTCAGAAAGGTATGCCAGCCTCTATAGAGTTATGAGAGCTGCAAAAGAGAAGATATCGTCTTTGATCAATATGATGTGAAAGATTCAGTTAAAGCGTTTGAGTGTGTACAAAGACAATCCTCACAAAGTAATTACGTCAAAATCCAAGATCCCAAAGCACCCACCCTAATGCATCTGATTAAGTTGATTGCAAGTCCCAAGAAAAAAGAAAAAATTCCTATCAGAATCATGGTGTGATATGGCAGAAACATTACTAGATTCAAGGACGGACTCATCCCATGGTCACTTCAGATAGAGTTGTATTCTCATCGCATCTAAAGAGCTTTGTTTTTGTACTGGAGTGAAGGATAAAGCCAGTTTTATACCAACCCACACCATAGCAGCTGAACCTGGCCAATAACTATGCAGAATGTTGCCAGCAGTACACACACTGACTAGGTGTGAGTCAACCAGCAGTCTTGCAAGGGTTGGCAAACTAAAGCCATGGCAGCTTGTCAGGAAGAATTCACATACATCTAGAAGCTTTACCAAGTTTGACACTTTGGATATACCTCCTGCATAGTTGAAATCAGTAGAACTGATAACCGTTGTCCATGACCCAATGGCTGACTGAATGGCGGATGTAAATGGTGTGCGGTATAAGCTTTTCTGTCACAAACAGGCCCAGAATGAAGCCCTCCCCCCCTACTTATGATAGTCTCCTGCAACATACCAAGCATGCAAATTATCAGATTCTTATCTTGAATCAGGCCCTGGAGGCTCACCCTGCCATCCCCTCCCTAATTGGAAATGGCTGGTATCATGACAAGAATGGATACATTTCTCCAACACTAATGACACAGACACCTGCCTCTGAAGCACTCCTGGAACTCATTACATGCGGGTGTAAAAAAGCTACGTGTGAGCGCATCTGCAGTTGTTCCAGACAGCATGGCATGCACACAGGCTTGCTTGGGTACTGGTAGTGAGTCTGACACTACAGATGGCGTAGACATGTAGTGTATGGCAAATATATTGAAAAAGGCTGGATACACATATATATATTGTCATGTTGCCCATCATTGAGAGTATTTAAAACTTTTGTGTAATTAAATAAACTATGCATTAACATGCTTTAAGTAATGAACCTTATAAATCATTTTTTGTCAAGAAGATGACAATAATTTGTTTTTGTCTTTTAAATAAATTAATAATAATTTTTGTCAAAGAAACCTTTATATGACCAAAATGTGATTTTATCATTGGAATCAACTTATACAGTGCCTATAGAAAGTCTATACCCCCTTGAACTTTTTTCACATTTTGTTGTGTCAGTGCTTCAGAGTTTCATGCATTTAAATGAGGATTTTTTTTCCACTTATCTACACACCATACTCCACACTGTTAAGGGGAAAAAAAGTTTTAACTGAGAAAAAAATATATATGTTAAAAATACTCAACTGAAAGATCATAATTGGATAAGTCCCCCTGAGTTAATACTTGGTGGAAGCACCTTTGGCAGCAATTACAGCTGTTAGTCTGCTGGGATAGGTCTCTACCAACTTTGCAAACCTAGTTTTGGCAATATTTGACCACTCTTCTTTATAAAATTGTTCAAACTCTGTCAAGTTCCTTGGGGAGCGTTGATGGACCACAATCTTCAAATAATGCCACAAATTTTCGATTGGATTTAGGTTGCGGCTCTGACTGGGCCACTCAAGGACATTTACCTTTATGTTCCTTAGCCACTCCAGTGTAACTTTGGCTATGTGCTTTGGATCATTGTCATGCTGAAAGGTGAACTTCTGTTCCAGTTTCAGCTTTCTTGCAGAGGACAGCAGGTTTTCCTCAAGGACTTCTCTGTACTTTTCTCCATTCATTTTCCCTTCTATCCTGATAAGTGCCCCAGTCCCTGCCAATGAAAAACATACTCATAATTTGATGCTGCCACCACCATGCTTCACAGTAGGGATGGTGTTCTTTGGCTGATGCGCTGTGTTGGGTTTGTGCCCAACATAACGATTTTCATTTAGGCCAAAAAGTTCCATTTTAGTTTCGTCAGACCACAAAACCTTTTGCCACATGGCTACAGAATCTCCTGAGTGGTTTTTTTGCATACTTCAAATGGGATTCAAGATGGACTTTCTTGAGTAATGGCTTCCTTCTTGCCACCCTACTATACAGGCCAGATTTGTGGCCTCCTTAGGATATTGTTGTCACATGTACACTTTGACCATTCTTGGCCATGAAATCCTGTAGCTCTTGCAAAGTTGCTATTGGCCTCTTGGTAGCCTCTCTGATCAGTCCCCTTCTTGCTTGGTCATCCAGTTTGGAGGGACGGCTTGATCTAGGCAGGGTAATGGTGGTGCCATTCACCTTCCACTTTTTAATAATTGCCTTGACCATGCTGCTCCAAGGGATATTCAAGGACTTTTATATTTTTTTTTATACCCATCCCCTGATCTGTGCCCTTCAACAACTTTGTCCTGCAGTTCTTTTGAAAGTGCCTTGGTGCTCGTGATTAAGTTTTTGCTTTGACTACCCAGCAGAGGGAACCTGCAGGCAATTGCAGACCCTGAAAAACTTTGCACCTCCTCTGACAAGATGCAAACCATTGTAGGTTCGAATAATTAAGAGCTGTTCTGGTACACTTCTTGGTGTAGCGACACTTGGCTCTTGTTGAGCACAGACAGGAAAACCTTCAGAGGAGAAGGACAAGACAGAGAAGACCCCACATATTCAAACCCAGGGTTGCTTTGTTTGTGATGGTTTATCCTCTCTGCTTGCCTCTTCAGCAGTGTCAGCTGTGATGTGAATGGCAGCATTCCTCCTGTTCCTGTTGCACGCCAATGCTGCGTTGTGACTTTCACTTTTGTTCGCCGCCGCAGGTCCTGCCATCTTTTCATCACAAGGTTGACTGTCCTCTTGGTAACACCGACACCATTGCCTTTCTCCACTATAGAGAACCATATGGCCTCTTTGGTAGCATAACTGACGTTGGCTGAGGCGTTTCCAAATAATTCGATTTCATACCGAGTGACCTTAGCCGTAACGACTCTCAACAACTTTGCTGCCCTTCCTCAGACATATCTTTTTGTTTAGTTTGATTTTCGTGCTCCACAAACCTCTTACAGCGCCTACTGCTCTCTCTACTCCTAACTCACCTCACCTCTGGGCTGCAAGTGTGGTCGCTAGATAACCATATGCACAGGTGCCGCTTACTGAGACCCTCATTATCATGATTGCTAAATGCTTTTTTTTTTTCACAGAACGTCCTAGAATGTAACTATTGTCACAGCCATGTACGTTTCAGAACTTTTAAGGAGCTATCATAATGTTTCAATTTTTTTTTTTTTTAAGGTTAGCATCCTAGATTTAGCTGGGTGTCTAATTTTCATATTTACACAACAAGAGGTTTCTGTGGAAAATACATGTCTTTTTTGTATTATTAAAGACAAAGTAAAATAATTAAAATAGACATTTCATGTTACTCATAGAACATAATATTGCCAAAATTGGTTCATATGGCTTAATCCAAATACAATTTATCAAATTAATTTATCATGATAATAATAATTTTAAAAAAAAATGAAAATAACATGGCTTGTTTCTGTATTATATAGACGGCTACTCCAGAGGGGGAAATACTGTTTGTGGATTTTTATTTTTTTTTCAGTTTAACACTTTAGCTAATTTATTAAGGAAACATATTGCTTTACCACTTTTCTGTGAAAAGATTTAATTAAGACATTATGCATTACATTTACGCACATGATGGTAGGCCTACATACATTTAACTCATGAGCTTGTTTAAATATATTTTATTAAAATCTAACAATGGGTTATGAGGATGACTGAATACAACCTAAATTGTATGAAGATGGAATCTGAATCTCTGCTTTTCTGGCTATAAAGATTGTATTTGGAAATTGATTAGAGCTTCTTCAAAATGTTTTTCCTTTAGTCCACATTAACATATAGCTGTGTTTTATGTTGTTCTTTTTTGTAGGCTGCTGACTAAGTTTGAACAACACATGTACTTATTGTGTTGCTTTTATTTGTACTTGTATTATTGTCTAACATGACCCCCTTGTAAATCACCTCTAGGTCTCAATGGGTAAATCTTCTGTATAAATAAATATATAACATAAATAAATGTAAAAAAAAAAAACAAGTTAGAAAATGCAACAGCTGTTTAAAGTGGTGATATCAAACACAAAAGCCCAAGTTAGGAGAAACAATTGGGGCAACCTTGTCAAGCATCAAGCAAATAGGCACAATTGGAAAGGTGCTGGGGCCCAACATTCACACAATTGTTGCTTCTAACTTGGCTTCTTTTTTTGATCACTCCACTTTACACTGAAATGCTCATTCCCTTTAACCAGAGTACAGACAAGGAATGGGAGAGGCATCATCACAGGCGCAGACAAGTATGCTTTGGGAAGACACACGGACAACATGCCGGTAAGGCACAGGTAGATCAGGGCACACATGGACAGACATTTAGCCCATACATACAAGAATACATGAAAGATCATGAAGCAATATATTTCCAACAATGAACATGATGAACAAGACCAATAATGGCAATGAGTGCAAGGGATAATGAGAATGCAAGGTAAGTGTATGGAAAGTGACAGTTGATGGGGCAGGCATTGCAAATCCAGCCTTTTTTTGGTTTTGCATTGTCAATTTTTTTATGTTACAGGTGTGACTTTTGAGCTGTTAAGGGAATGGTCACAATCCCCTTGAAGTTGTACAAAGAGCAAGAAGAGGTATTTACGTTTTTTTTTTTTTTTTCATATTTGATGTAAGAAAGTTTCAGACATTTGGTACTGGTACAGATGGTAATTCTAAATGATTCAGTTTTGCCGATGCAACATGGTGAAAACAGCACAAATCTTGGAGCTGTATACAGACTCTTGGTAGTTTCTAACTTGTACAAGGAACTATCATTCCTCTCAATATATATAAAAAAAATCTGTGTTCTTCATGCTGCAGGATAATTGCAAGTTATTGCTTTGATAACAACAGTACTCTCAGTAATTAATCTATTGGATGATTCGTCACTATCACCTAATTCACCAAAGTTTAAATTAAAAAAAAAAGTTTGAATAAAAAACCTTGGTAATTCTTCAGTTTTGGTCAATATTTACCATAAATTGCAATGCATTTTCTATTGAGTAATTCATTAAGGGGGCCGCGGGCTAGTGGTATAGAGTCTTACATTTTAACCATACCCTGTAGCTTTGTGGGTCACCTTAAAAAAAAAAACAAATTTGTATAAGAAATGGACATACACAGTTTAAACATGTAGCTGACAGTCACACATTCTCATGAGAAATTTAAAACAATAACAAATAATGGCAGCTGCTTTTCGCCCGTGCCACAAAAATTAATAATATCATAAATCATAAAAATATACAAAGGGACGGGATACTTTGCCACACAGACCTTAAAAATATTACTTAAATAACTCACAAGTTAAAGCTTGTTGGATTTAATTGTGGAAGACAGCTAAGGAAAGAAGGTACAAAGTACTGTTGAGTTACTATACATATTGTGACATAAAAAAACAGCCAATAATTTTGAAAGTAACCAACAGAAAATTCATATAGTACATAAAAAGCGAAAGCCCTGAGGAAAAAAAAAAAAGATTTTGGGGTAGCTACATAAAACTTGAAAATAATTAAAAATAAACACCAAAACATTTAATTCATAAAAAACAAAAATTAGAAGCTTATTTATATGATATGGATGTATTACAGCATTGTTTAAAGTAAATTAAACATTAGTTTTCCAATCCAGATTATTATTTATTTATACCTTTTTATAAAGTTACATTTTCACCCAGAAACAAGCCTCCACTTCACAGTTATATTATCATTTTGGCTATTTGGTTTTGAGAGGAGTAAATTAATGTACAATTCAAGAAGATATTATTGTAACCTTTTGTTGCAAACCTACAATCTGCATAAATATCACTGCCAATGCTCTTTCTCGTCTACAGGTCTCCCGGTTCAGACATTTGGATCCCTCGGTTCCCATCGTTGCTCGCTTTAAATCAGCTTTCAAGACCCACCTGTTCTCTTTTGCTTTCCATGCTCTTTAAGCCTGATATCTGCTATTAGCTGCTGTGTTGTTTGTACTATTTCATGTATTATGCTACTATCATGTATTATGCATTTTTTACTGTATTTAATGTATTATGCATTGTTTTTTTTTTTACTGTATATCATGTATTATGCATTTATCTGTATTTAAGGTATTATGGATTTTCTTGTTGTTACTGCATCTTGTAAAGAGCTTTGTTATGGTGGTCCACTATGAAAGGCACTATATAAAATAAAAATTGATTGATTGATTTGTTCCCCATGTGTTCCTCAAGCCAGCTATCTGATTTTCAACTGAATTCATCCCGTTGCAATCTCCTCACCCCTGCACCCATCAACCAGGATTTCATTCTGCCTTTCCTTGGTTTACACAAATGATATTCTATATCAATCCTTGGGAACCCTCAAAACATATCTAGCTGGCATTTAATACCAATATCTCCTCATATAGGTGCAGCAACCTCAGTAGCCAATGTTATGTTAACCAGTACTTAATCAGAAAAATGGGGTGCTGGTCTACCACTGTAGTGGAATCTTACAATTTGTTCTTCTCTCCTTGGTACCTATTCGGCCCAACAGAGTATTGCTAGCATGCCTAAATTGGGGCTATCTCACCGCTGGGACCACCAAAGGTTTCCTCCCACTGAATGGTGAGATTAGTCTTTAATTCCTCATCAGAGTCAGAAAAATAGAAAAAAGTATTATTAATTAACATCTATGTCTTTCCTTTGCATTGTTGGCACAGTTGCGGGGAGCTGGGGGTCCTCTTAAGTGGACAAGTGAAGCTCATTTCCCAACCATAGAGGCCCTGCCGCACTGGCCTTGTCCTCTGTCAGGAAGGTTCTCCGCATGCCAGTGGTGTAGTCCAGGGTATATGCAGGTAAACGCCGTTTACCTACTTCTAATTTGGCCCATATAACATTTACACACTTCTCATATAAGGGGCAGATGTAGGACCAATACTTTTGCTGTGACCAGTGACGTGCCTGTTATGTGGCTGCGCGCTCACTTCATAAACTCATACACACAGCACTCATCTAGCTTTGGACGCTGAGAATATAATACATTTTTCTGGATATTAATGCTGCACCACCGCAGGTGTCAATCACCTGCTTTGACCTAATGGTTAACAGAAGCAAAGAGCTAACTAGCAATAGCCAATCGAGTGCATTTTAAGACATGCAATGCTTGTTCACTGATTATGAAGAGAAGACAATGCTTGCAAATATTTTGTTGCTATTATTATTATTAATAATAATAATAATAATAATAATAATAATAATAATAATAATAATTCTGACTGCATGTTAACCGCAATAAACACAAAAGATAGAAGAAAAGGTAGGTGGATACTGTTGCAAAGTTAAGCGGGATGTAGGGGACTTAATAAAAACTAAATAGATGAGAATAAATCGTTTCCATTTTTAGTGCATAAAACATAAATCCCTACAACAAAATTGTCCTTGCTGTCTTAAAACTTGTAGAGATGGCATCATCTTTACAACACCATTTAAAATAAAAAAAAAAATAATGCAAACATGTATATTCTCTTAGCCAAGTTAGAGTATACAGTGGTACATGGACTTAACATTAACTGCAAAGGTGTGTACTTATTGCATTTCTCTTCATTTTACTGTACTGTGTGTGACTCAGTGCGATGTTACTTCTTTGGTTTGGTAATTAATAGGAAGATGCTGAAAGGATGACAAGTATAGTCAAACGATGTTAAAAAAAAAAAAAAACATCCACTGTCTGGACTGGAGGACCAAACAGGGGGGTTTACCCACTGTTTTATTTACCACTACACCATTGCTGGAGAGCAGCTTATTCCCATTCAGAGCCCAGTCATCAGGCTTCGACTCCTTGGAGGTGGCTCTTGGCATGTTTTTTCTTTTTTCTGGCGTTCCGATCCCATCTGTTCATCTTTTCAAATCATCCGCTGTCCTATTTTCGGTTCCCCTCGAGGGAAGCAATGCTTGCTTCCCAGTCTTGGAGGCAGATTGGTTCAGTCTCACCTCCACAAGAGTGGCTCCCTGCGAGCCAAGGGGAAACCCTGTCCTCTTTTCTAAGTCACAAAGCACTTCTCTCCAATTTCTATTTCTGAGGTTCTTCCTCCATGCAGCCCTTGCTCCGGTCCTGTCAATCAAATATGTTTTCCTACAAAAAATGTACAAATTATGTTAAAAGTGTATTTCATTTTGTAATGGTCATCTATTAGTAAACACTTTTTGCATACTTTTCAATGCTGCACTTCCCATCATAAATGACATTGTCCCTCATTACCTGTCAAATAAGCTACAGTAACTGATTGGTTCTTTTCAGAATCGACAAGAAACAAAAAGGTTTACCTTCAAAAACACGTGAGGGTATACGCAGTTTTTGTTACACAGTTGGAAATATTGCATTGTAATGTTATTTTTAAACTGCTGTTTAAGATGCCAGGGGCTAACAAAACCAAACTTCACATGGTCACCAATGCAAGTCACCAATGAAAGACAAATAAATATCACTATGCTGTCACTCTGGCTGGCTGTCTGGCAAACTCACCGTTAACACTTAACATTAAAAACATGTTTACAAGAAAATATTATAACAAAAAAAGCAAGTAAAACAAAAATAACAGTTTATATAAACAAACCACAACAACAATAATAATAATGATGATAATAGTATTTTATACAATTTTCTCCACCTCCCTGTGTGAGGAGCCTCTGTGTTCACTTTATGTCCCTCAGGCTGTGACAGGTGCTTGTGTATGGGCTGCCACTTTTACACAGCGCGTCTGCTCTCCTGTTGTATTGTAACCATCCACAATTGGTTCCATGGCCAACACAATCCCCGGATCGCAATATAATTGAACATCTGTAACGTTGCCTACATGGCTGCATGACTTGCATCAGCAGAGAAAAAAGAAAAGCAACAAGGAAACTTGAAATAAAATTAAGAATCCATAAAAGTTTCCCAATTGCATTATTTTATTTACAATAGTTAGCCTCAGGGGCATTATTAGAAGCATGCTACTATGTATGTTTACAGTGATATATAAGTTATTGTGTAATTTGTAACGTTTTTTTTATTATTTTTTTTTCTCTTTTCCCGTCTACTGCCCTATCAGGTAATACAATATTTGCTTGAGATCTTTTGCTAAGTTAGAAAAATAGACATTTTACTTTCTAATTTAATAACTCTCTGCTGAGCAAAGACATTGTTTGTGTTCTATCATTTTGGAAGATTTGTAGTGCTTGCTGCTTCTTATAATCATTACCACTATTAGAATGCACAGAAAAACCCATCACTTCCATTATATGAAATATGCTAAAATTATGTTGGGACATATTAATGCCTTAACAAATTATCGGTACAAATTTGAAATTCACTACATATTTCATACCAGTCTATGGCCTGCCTCAATTTTTTTATTTGATTTATTTTTACAAAATGGGCATATAAGAAAAAAAAAAATTGTCTACATTTTATATTTTTATCATAAATACGGAGAGCTGTTCAAAAGCCCCTTCTACTGTCCAATTACTTTGTAGAGAAAACAGAGCAAGCTAACAGAGCAAACATTTTTTATTTTTTTTTGTACATAAGGGTCTACTCTTTGTACTGCAAATAACAAGCACAAATGCAAAGCAATTTCCAGTTAACATGCCCATCCAAATATATACCTGCAAAATGTATATATACAGAACAGTTCTCTAATATTTGTAGGAAAAAAAATATAAGAAACATGGAATAATACAACAGTGCTAAAGGAAAATCTAGGTACAGTTCTGACATGCTGTGGCCATTGTTCATTAAAAAGGCAATTTTAGTTAGCTATGATCAGATCGTCACTTATTTCAACCTTCCCTTTCAATTATAGATGCATATAATCAAGATAAAGTTAGCCTTCAAACAAGCTTGGCAAAATGCAAACCCAGAGAACATAATTAGAAGGAAAACTTCCTCTCAAAAGTCTTATTTGGATTGCCACAAGGTCTCGGGAGTAACAATTCTATAATTTATGTGCCTGATTTATTTATGACTTTTGGTTCCCGGGATATAACCAAAGAGGTGCTATCCATCTCTGTTTCATTGAAGTGCTGGGTGTTAAAGACAGGTTGTTATCTTGACAAACAATCATCCAGAATCCCTCAATAAAAAAGAAGATAAAATAAATTAAAAGAGATACCCTGCCAGTATATAGATTACCAGTGAATAACTTGTATTGGATAAAAGACACATTATTCCAACAGGTTGGACGTTAATATGCAACCGACTGTTTCTTCCTTTTTTAGAATTAATTGTTTCATGGAATAAGAATAAAACAATCCAGTAATGTGTTTTTATTTTTATAATGTAAAAACAAACAGAATCCGCTGATGTGTTATTTCAGATTTTAACTAAAGTTGTTCATTTTTGAAGAATCTAATGCTGACTTTTGTATCATTGTGTACATAACAATGGGCTAGTGGAACAAGTCAGATTTCCATATCTAAAGACAGAACAAGACTTTTCTATATATATATATATATAATATATATATATATATATATATATATATATATATATATACAACAACAAATTCAGTAGTGTATGAACTACTTTAAGCTTGTAAAAATACCATCAGCCATCTGCTGTCCATCTTGTAGTTAATTAAATGGCATTCCAAATTCTACCAACCCAAACGTATTGTAATGGCAGGTGGAGGCGGACTGGCTTTGTTTGTGGCTGTATTGCATTCCGGAACTGTTAACTTGTGGGACTTGATTGCTTGCACCAGTGTTTCCCAACCCTAGTCCTGGGGACCCCTTGTGACTGTTGGTTTTCATTTCAATTGATCGCTCAATTACTTAACTAGACCCTTAATTGAACTGATAATTTGCTTAATTAGACCTTTTTAATTGTTTTCAGCTCTTAAACAGTTGCAGATTTCAAGTTAGCTATAACAATTTGTAAGTACAGTAATCCGTTGCATATCCGACTGTGGTGGAATCAGAGTAAGGGTGGATTTGTAAAAGGTCAGATGAATTAATCCTGTTTTAAAGCTGATATGCCTCGCAGGCGAACATGATTTATTTACATATGAACACTTTGGTAGGTAGGATCTACAGTCTCTGAACTAATCTTCTCTGTTCAATAATAAAGTGAAGTTGCTGAAGAGGTTGATCATGGAAGATAAATGGTTAGGGTGGATATGTGACGGGCAGATAAGTGACAGATTACTGTAACTTGAACTCTGCAACTTTTTAAGAGCTGAAAACAATTAAGCAAATTATCAATTCAATTAACCTTTGTGGTCCATTTATTCAGCGCTTGTCAGATGTATCAGGTCCAATTTATTTTCACACGCACTGTTTATTTTACATGCATTAATAAAGTTATTCAAGGGTACTATATAAGCTTGAGGAAAGAAAGAGCTTTATGCCCTGTGATTTCAATGTACAACCACTAGAGGTCTTGGCCTGACTACTAGGGAGTCAGGAAGAAACTACATTGCCCAGAAGGCCACAGGGTATGGCTTGTTGGCCCAGTTAATTGATTTATTGTTGGCAGGTGGACTTAAATTAAGTAATTACAAGCCCTTTAAAAAGGAACAGGTTCAACCCGTTGAAGGGAGGTGTATGGAAGAAGGGCACATGTGTGTGGAGTTGGAGAGAGAAACTCAAGAGAACAAATGCGTTATTGAAGAACTTAAGTTCAATATTTATTTATTAATCCTCCACACCTGTAGGGGTGTTCACATCCCATTTCACACACCAAGTTGTGATGACGTGATACCGAGGTGCGGTATGTCTAATTGTAAACCACAGGTAGGAGACTTAAATTTCAGTTCAACAACACTCTTGATGTTTTTTATTTATTAAATTTGCTACAACAAAACAAACAAACAAACAAACAACACAAAAGCCTAACTCCGGCAAGGAGCGCTAACTTAACTTTTGTAAGATGGCCCTGTATAACTCTGGGATGGCTAGCCGTTTACCTGTAACAAAATAAATATTAAACTTAAGTTTAACCCTTAGCGGTCCATTTATTCAGTGCTCGTCAGACACGTCAGGTCCAATTTATTTTCACACATGCTGTTTATTTTACACACAATGTTTAAATTTTTTTTTTTTTTTCAGAGTAAAACAGGTTCAAAAGGCATTGAATCGCACAAAAAAAAACCCTCAGTACTGTATCTACAGCCAAGGCCCACCCCTTGTTCGCTATATTTTTCACATACCTCTTTATAGACGTACATACTGATAAATCCTCTCCTGATGACTCGTTTTATCACCAAACTCCTCAATAATGAGATCCAAGTCATTATTTTATTGCTATAACATCTCAAAAAGCTCTGCAAATGTCTGATATTCTCTGAGCGCTGGATGCAGAAGCAGCTATCTCCTTTGTTTATGTCCGTGTTATCTCTGTGGTGCATGGGGTTATCAGATACCCCCCTTTATTTCGGCTTCATTTGGCTCCTATCGGTCTCAATCAACCATTGAAAGGTTTTCTTGGCTTTTTCTAGAGAAAAAAACGACTACAGACCTGTGCTTTACATCTTTTTGATGATGTTGGACAGGGTCCGACATCGGACTGGAAAGGGAAAATTGTAATGTCGGACCTGGTCCGCAAAGGGTTAAGGGTCTAGTTAAGTAAGTGAAATCTCAGTTGGAATGAAAACCAGCAGACACAGGGGGTCCTCAGGACCAGTGTAGGGAACCACTGACTTGCACCATGTGGCAGGGTGCTGGGACTTGATGCTGGATCAGGCAGTCTACACAGGGGTCACCAAATGCTGTTTATATGAACCCCATGCGGCTGCAAAGGACTCTGTGTGGGTGAGGAGTGTGATAATCTATTACATTGTTGTTGGTTAAAGGTCAGTGGGCACTTATTGGTTGAAGCCTCACATACTTGTAACTTTGTGTTTTCTGGGTCTGGGTCTGAGGGGGAATAAAAGAGGGTGCATCAGGTGAGTGTATTTGGATTCAGAGTGTATTGTGTGCTCTGAGCTGTGTTACTTGCTGTGAACCTGCCAGCTATTGAACCATGCTCTGTTGTCAAGACTGCCTTCTTTTTCCAACAGAAATTTCATCCAGTGCTACAATATTTATTTGTTAATCAAGATAAAGTCAAACTCTGTGTGATTAATCTGACCTGTGAATACTCATGAATATTTAAATCATTAATGATTTCTTAAGAGAAAGCCAGAGGAAATTGGATTGATTTCTCCATGCCTGTTTTTACCTGCTTTCAGCAGGTGAATACTAAGCAAAACTGTAGGAGAGCCAATACAAGAGCTGGTACTGTAAACTACACTCATGGCATAGTGTTCATCTCTTATGATATGCTTGTGTGAAGATTTTACATTTACCTACAGGGTGGATTGCAACATCCACTTAAACCGGTTTAACTAAAGTTTAAACCTGAAAATGAGTCTTAAAAAAGACCGGTTTAGCCTTAAGCGGGTTTGTAGCGGGACGAAATGAAACAGCGTGCAGTCAAATGCAGTTACAACTTTTGTTTTTATTAATGCCTTCGAAAGCACTTTCAGCAGGCTCCCTCAGTAAATGGTCTTTAGCTCTTCCATAGACTGCTCACACACAGCAACCAGCTAGCAGCGCAGTGCCCATTTTTATAGCAGTAGCTCCACCCGTGTCTCACACCATTGGTCCATTCAAAACACAACATGCCATTGGCTCTCTCACACAAACAGCCGCGAGCGGGCTAATATAGACGGCACCCACGTAAAAGTGAGAGAGAGGAACGAGAGATAACACTCACCCGCTAACAACAGGCAGTAGCGGGCTAATTAAGATGGCACCCACGTAAAAGAGAGAGAGCGAGAAGCAAGATATCACACATCCACTAACGACAGGCAGTAGCGGGCTAATCAAGTCGCATCCAAGTTAAAGAGAGAGGGAGTAGCATGCATTTGCCACACATTCTAACACAGACTCGCACTTAACATTTATGCAGGGCATTGTACAATCCCATCCCTCCCCAAGTCTCTGATACAGTCCATGTTGTCCATTGTCTGTGCACGACTGCCCTGTCGCTACATTATTCATACAGTATGCCATTTCTATACATTGAAACAATTAAGGTTGAAAAAGATTTAATAAAAATAATAAGTGGTTTTGTGAACAATAGGTACTGAAGCTCATACTGTGCTTTAATTATTTCTTTTGATTTTTATATTGTGTAGAAAATTAGATTTTTGTTATATATAAACAGTGTCTACCCAAATGCCTACCTGCTTTATTTCAAAGTAATTTGTAAAATTTATAGAGGCGGGTATAGCTATAATCAGCAGCAACGTTCTATGTACTACTATGTTGCCCAAATTCTTTTAATGTCAGCAAAAACATTATTATGTTTTTCCTTCATTTTAAATAAAAAGTTGATTTGGTATAATGTAATAAATTAATCATGCAGCATGGTTATAGCAGCAGTGTTTAAGCATTCTGTAAATATTTTGTCTAATAGTTAAAAAGTACAATACATGGGCTTGTTTTGTAAAGCTGTCGGTACAGATATTGTATACAAACCAATGTCATACCTTGTTTGTGTGTGTGTGTGTGTGTGTGTGTGTCTCTCTCTCTCTCTCTCTCTCTCTCTCGGGAACACTAACACAACTTTTGTTTCCCTAACTAGAGGGTTGGGTCATATATGTACCTACGTGCTCATATTGAAGAACAGGACATTTGGACTTTTAACTTTTGGGGAGAGAGCTATAAAAAACACTATTAAAACACGTCCTGGTGTCCTGCCTTTTCTGCACTGCCGCTGGAAACCCAGCACACAGTCGCTACATTGTTGTCAGAAATGGAGGTGAGCCAGGTACCCCAGTATGCACTTGCAGCTGGCAGGGGAGAGTATAGAAATGAAAAAAAACTAGACTCGCCTAAATAATTGGCATAGGCAAAACTAGATTGGCCCAGCATCAATGTTGAAGCTTTGGACCAAACTAGACTCACCCAAATCAATAGCATGGTGAACCAGATTCGCCCAGTATTGATTATGAAGTGTTGGACGAAACTAGACTCGCCTCGGCTAGCCCCGAAATTCAGTGTAAACTGTTGAAAAAACGGGTTTTACCCAGTTGTCTTTTTCTAAGCAAATCTAGATTCATCCGATTGGACGCGGGCGATTGCGGAAAAAAAGTGGTAACTTCGGGATTCGCCCAGAAGAATATCCTGAAGGAAAACAAACAATAACATCAAAACATCTGATTTACAAAGAAATTATGGTAAAATACAAGTGTGGAAATCAGAATTAAAGGTAACGAATATGTTTGGTATGAAACAACAGTTTCGTAGCATGCGACGCTGTAGTAGTTTTATATGCATTTTAATAGAACGTAAAAAAGACAGCTGTGGTAGTTCTAGGTATGTATGTACACTCGGTAGTTTTAGTGTTAAACAGTAATGTGACAAGGTACTCATGTCACATGTGTGGGTAACCACATTGCAAGACAAAGGAGTTTATTAAACACAAAACGAAAAGTAAACAAACGGGTTACATTCTCACATGTATTTGGCAGGGATAGGAATTAACACCATCCCTGTCAACTACCACCAAAATATATCACCTCAACATTTTATTTACAGACAGGACTCTGCCCTGCCACATATATCCTCCAGCACACTTAGCCCCAAACATGTCCGAGTGAAAAAGAAGTTTAAGAAATATAAAATGCAAGCACCAGTAACTAAATTAAAAAATATTAGAGCTGTCATAATTGCTGTTAACTTCTGCAATTAACGTGTTAATTTTTTTTGGAGATTATTTCAACGCGCATTAATCGCATTGCTGTCTTGAGCCTATAATAATAATAATAATAATAATAATAATAATCTGAATTTAAAAGGTTTTCATTCTTTAGGGACTGTTTTTACCCTTAAGAATACCATAATCTATCCGCCGCACTATCTAGTCACCAGGGCTATCTCCGTTTTCGGAAGCCGTAGTGCTAAGGACAGATCAGCGAGCAGATTCCCCAGGTAGAAGCACGATTTTTGGTCAGCTAAAAAACAGAGCTTGGTGCTGCTGCTGGGAGTTGGGCTACGATACTTTTTTTTTTTCCAGCTGCATTTCTATTAAGTCTAGTTACAAGAACACGAATCACAGCGCCCCCATTTAGTTAAAAAGCCTGTCGCTGATAATTATTGAAATAGTCATTGCATTGTTGTTTTATTTCTGTTTAAATTTGCCCGAATGTTTAAGAGGATCAAAATAAATTGCTCAGATGAAACTAAACAGAAGTCTGCGTTCATGTTAATATTTATGCCAACGAGGATTGATTTGTGTGGTTTATTTAATTTATTTATTTTAGTAATACATATAAATTAAATAAATAAATACATACATACGTACATGCATACATACATACATTAATTAAAATGTAACGCCTATATGATGACGTTTTTTTTATGTTCTCCTCACACTTAACAGTTAATTTCCTAGAAGTGCTTAATGTAGCTACAGATTTATAATTTTATTTAAAAAAATACTAATTTATTTCACTCCACAATCACATTTAAAAATAGATATCCTATTTATTGTGTTTTCTGATCTCAGTGTGCTGCTGATTGAACCGCACGGTTTATTGTGTTGGTTGTATTTGTAATTTCTAAATTATTGCCGCTAGTAAATGACATTTTCCTGGGTACATTTCCTGGTTAAAAAAATACATTTTAAACCATTTTATTTACAGTAAAGGATAATATGCAATTAAAACCGAGATTAACTAAGATTAATTTTTTAAAATCTCGAGATTAATCGCGATTTTTTTAATCGCTTGACAGCACTATATATATATATATATACATACATATATAAAATGCAGATAAAATGCAAACAGATACAACATTAAAAATTATAGTTTATAAATATATATTTAAAAAATGCCAGATAACAAATATGTTTTTAGTCTTGTTTTAAAAACAGATAGTCTCAGCTTCCCTCACATGTGCTGGTAGCTCATTCCAAAGTTTCGGTGCTCTGTAACAAAAGCCCTTCCTCCCCATTTAACATACTTTATTTTAAGGATTACGAGCAATCCCCTTTTCAGGGATCTAAGGTTACGATTGGGGATATATGTGGTAAGTAGTTACCCTAAATACGTAGGTGCCAAGTTATTTAGGGCCTTACAAGTTAATAACAGTATTCTAAAGTCAACTCTAACTGTACAGGAAGCCAATGCAAAGAAGCCAGCACTGGGGTGATATGTTCCCTTTTCCTGGTTTTAGTCAAGATTGTAGCAGCAGCATTATGAACCAGTTCCAAACGAGACAATAAACATTTCGGGATGCCAGAAAATAACGCATTACAATAATCAATTCTGGAGGATACAAAGGCATGTACTAGCTTTCCAGCGTCAGATGTAGAGATTATAGGTCTAAGTTTTGCAATGTTTCTCAAATGATAAAAAGACAATTTTGTAATCTTTTTTATATGTTTATCAAATAAAAGAGTAGGGTCAAAGATCACTCCTAAATTTCTCATTTTTAGTACAGGTTCAGAAGGTAGTCTGCTGAAATTCAGGCCAAATGATTCAGGCTTATGTAGCTGGTTTGATGAACCCACTAACAAAACCTCAGTCTTTTCTGCATTCAGAAAGAAATGACTTTAATGTCAGTAGACAAGATATTATATTTGTCCCAAAAGAGGCATCACCAGGTTTTAGAGACAAATACAGCTTGGTGTCATCTGCATAAAGTTTGCTTATAAAATCACCCAGAGGGGAGCATATAAATAGAAAATAATAAAGGACCTAAAACAGAGCCCTGTGGAACACCACAAACTAATTCAGTGTAATGCAGATTTTTCATTCCCAATTAAAACAAATTGAGACCTATCGGAAAGATAAGACTTGAACTAGGATAAAACAACTAAAGATACACCGACAACATTTTGCAGGCGATTGATTAAGATAGAGTGATCCACTGTATCAAAAGCAACACTTAGATCTAATAAAATTAAAACTGATAAATAACCAGAGTCAGTGACAATTAATAGATCATTTAATACCCAATTAATAACAAGAGCTGTCTCAGTACTATGAGCATGGCGAAAACCAGACAGAAATTTTTCATAGATTTGTGTCAACAATTGATGCTGATTTGCAACTACACTTTCTAATATCTTTGCAAGAAAAGGAAGGTTTGAAATAGGCCTATAGTTATGTAGAATTGTTGGCTCCAAGTTATGTTTCTTGATCATTGGCTTTATGACAGCGACCTTAAGAAGAAAGAGAACCATTAATACAATTAAGAATATAGGTTTTAATATCTACAAACTTGCGCTCCATCATATAAACACACTGCACAAGGAAAAAAAAAAAAAAACTTTCTCGACTGGTGTATTGAAACGTCACTGCTACACTCAGCTGACTGACAAACGCACACAGCCAGCCTCTCTTAAAGGGGAACGCACCAAAAGGCTGATGCTATAACTCTTTCTTTCTTTTCTTCCATTACTCTTGTAGCCTACTTTTAATATTTATTTATTCATTCAGTGAGGCGGTTAATTGATCAGGTTGGATCAGCGATGGTCAGATATGCGAAGTTCCACTATAAGTACATTTTGTTGGATCCTCTGAAGTATGTGAATGTGCTCCCAATTTGAAAAATAGAAAAACAGTGTTGGTTGGAAAACTTAAAATTCTCTAAAACACTGATTTTAAATGCAATTTTTAAATATTCATTGTAAACAATATCTTTATTTGCATTTTATATTAAACATGTTTTTATATGATGAGATCAAATGCCGTAGGTCCATGGAAAAAAAAAAAAAAAATATTCACAGTATAGTGTAAAATTACGTTGTCCAGAACTGTCGGCAAAGAGTCTTTAAAAATAAATGTAAAAACAATTAAAACTGTTACTGATACAGTGACAAATAAAAAATAGCATTTTTGTGATTTGTAATTTTATTGGATGCAGCGCTCCAGAAAAAAGATAGGAGAGAGGACATGATGTATTAAACAGAGCATCATGGTGATCGACATTCTGCATTGGTGATTACCTCATAATCAAAAGGAACAGATAAACATATGCATCATAAAAATAGCCAAAAAATAACCAAACCACCAAAGACAACATTTACCTGCTAGGTGCTTTCAAAACAAGCCAAATGTGGCTGGAAAAACGGCAATCCCGGTCATGAGAGGAGACATGATGTATTTAAACAGAGCATCGCATGATCCGCATTCTGCATTGTTGATGTTCACTTACAAATTAAACAAATGAATTTGGTAATGAGGATTTAATTAGAAAAATCAATGAAATAGAACAATCCAGATGTGCCGTACAGTCCAACACTATGATGGTCGTATAAATGAAGCCGAACGTATATTTGGTAGATATGGCATTATAACTACTGTCGATCGGCATAATCTAATACTACCGTAATCCATATAGCTAATCAGTGTTTACACTTAACGAAACCTCTTAAATTGATTCGCACACATGTGCGGGGCAATCTGGCAGCACTGATCAAGGGGGAGTAGCCTAAAAGTCGCATGCAAGACGCTTGTTCAGTGTACAAATAAAACATGAATTTGTATAATTTGTTTTAGAAAAATCAAATGAATTAATTGCCATTTAGTTACTTTAAGATGTAGGTCTACACCACTGCATGTAAGGTTGGTGATACTACCAGCATATTTTACTTCAGGCTTGCATAAACAATATACCGTAATATGTGATGCTATACAGCTATCCTTTTTAGATTTGACTTATTAGGAAATGATTCCACACATGTGACTTTGCTTTGGAGAATTTAAGCAGCGCAAGATCTCTGCGTGCTTCTGCCATATTTTCTTCGCATTACGAGGTCTCACGGGAAGTGATTATCTCACAAAATAATAGGTGACATTTTCCAGTAGATGTTTCCCTGAATCAGTTTAACCAAAAATACCAGTATTGTAGTTCAAATACCCATTATTGTATTGCCTGATGAATATCGCAATATACAGGTATATCGCACCCCTAGTATTTAGCTCCATCCGTATGAGGCGCCGTTTCTGACAATAGTGTGTAAAATATGGCGAGTGAAGGGTCATGTTTCGGCGCGGAAGGAATCACGTTGCGGTGCAAAGGGTCATGGTTGGTGAGAGAGGGTCGTTTATGCTGTGCAAAGGGTCATGCATTGGCTAGGGAGGGGTCATGTTTTGCCGCGGTGGTAATCCGGTTTCTGCGCAAAGGATTATGGGATACTGTGACGAACTGCCCGACCCTGTGTATATTTTCTGTTATGTTGTGTGTTTAATGTTGGTGTATAGTCATTGGTACACGGGATATAAACGGGTCTGTGTAACACGAGTGTTTAAAATGTATATGTGTATTTAGGCACGAGGATTGCACAGCACTTGACGTGCAAGTAAAATGTAATAATATGTGAGCACGGGGAATTGAACTTTATTAATTCACGTGCTGGGATTCAAGTGAATAATTAATTAGTAATTGAATCCCAGCACAACAGTATATATAGATGCACGTTTTCACATACTCGCGGTTGGGTGTTTGGTGAGTGGAGACGGAGGAAATGAGAAGTATAATAATAATAACGTATAGTAAAATATATCTGCTCACCGTATTTTTTGTTTAGTATTAGTCCGTTGTGTTTGTCTGTTTATTTTGGCTGCCAGTGCCGTGTCCTGTTTCTGTTTGTTTGTTCAACCCTTTTATTTTTTGTTCTGTTTATTAAACGCTGAGCGAAACATTCGCTCAGCTCCACCAAACCACACCTCTGTCATTCATTCCTTTTCCTGGTTTTGACGCCGCCCACTTCGGCCGTCTCTAACAGATACATAGAGATCGAGAGAAATGTTTCAATTGAGTCAATAGAGTCGTGTCATATTTTGCTAATTTTCGCTACGGGTGTGTTAAAAAAGGCATAATTTTTGAAGTACATTTCACTTTTGCCCAGTTATGACAGTATGTAATTATTATGAAAAATGCTATTTTCAGAGCACGGTATTGTATATAACGTATGTGCAGAAATGCAGAGTAATGGCATAGACAGCAAATATATTCTATTATCAGCACAGCATTTGGAAAGGTAAAGTTAAGGAGACTTTTGTAGACTTTTATTATGTTAATATATTTGGTTATATTCTTTATTAATTTGTAAAATAAACATTTTTAACAGTTTTTCAAGAAATACAATAACCACACAACATACATATGGGGGATGTCCGATTCAGTGACTTGCTTCGTCCCAGTAGATATATTTTTTTGTTAATATTTTTAAAAGTACAAATATTACAAAAGTTACCAATGCTACCCAAATGTTACATATTTAAATGCTGTTACTCTATTTCTGCGCAAAACGTCTTCAAAAATAGCATTTTTCATATTTACGTACTGTCATAATTTGTCAATGTTGCCATTTTCTTCAAGCGACCTTGGGGAAAAAGTGACATTTACTTCAAAAGTTTGATGCATTTTTTTTTTTTTTTTTTTTTTTTTTTTTTTTTTTTTTTTTTTTTTAACAGTGAAAATTTGCAAACTATAACACAGCTCTATTGACTTAGTAGAAACATTTCTCCCAAGCTCTACATATCTCATAATCCTTTCCACCGAAACGTGAGTCCTGCTGCAACAAAACATGAATTGTTTCTGAATCTACTGTTCTGTAGGAAAACGTGTATATATAATATATGTATAGGTATAATATGTTTATAATAAATATATATGCAATAACGAAATAACAAATAATACAATGCTAGTACACAGCTATTTTTTTTTATTTTGTAATTTTTGTTTTATTATTGTGTAACGCTATATCTAATTTTATTTTTATTTTTTGGGGGGGAGGGGTTGCTTTTTTATGAGTGAGAAAAAGGTGAGACTTCTTATTATTTTTTTTCTTTTATTTTTTATTTTTTGGAAATTGCTCCATTGTTACCAGGTTCTGGTTTTAGCACCACTAATGCTTAAAGCACGTTAAATTCAATGTCCTGGGAGCATATTGAGGATTGAGAGATGGCATTTTTCTGGGAAAAGGTTCTCTTAAAATCTTTTATCATATCAAATACATGTGTTAGTGCTGATAGCACTGTTAGAAGGGTGGTGAGCTGTAAACTTCAGGACACATTACACATGCAAAGTGTCGGTTGGAGAAACTTATAAATAATTGTATTCTATCTACAACTGGATCACTCTTGTCTCTCGGTGCATTATTCATTCCTGCTGGCTTTAGGCATACTGTTTGGTGAAATAAATGAACAAACAACTCAGTCAGTACATATATAGATAGATAGATATTCTGGCCATTCTGTTTGATGGTTAACCCTATTCTGGAAAGCATTATGAAATTACCTTAATATAACATTGAATATCACAAAATAATTCTTAGGATGTTTGGTGTTATTTCAGAATCACATTATCCTTATGGTTAATTATTGAAATTAATTTTTCTAAAATATTATTAAATGCAATTTGAATACATGCATATTTTACAGATACCATACATTCTTACAGAAATAAAACAAAAAAATATTGTTAATCTCTCCTCACACTGGACAGAGGGTGAGCACATTTTCTTCAAACAAGGAGTTGCACAAAATGCAACGCGTGTAACTCCTTATCTAGTGCCATTCCTACATGAAAGGCATGCAATCCGAGTTCTTGACTTGTCATTTCCATTGGGGCAGGTAGGAAAATGAGTAACAATAATAAAACCAATCCATATCCAATCCATTGTGATTTCCACATGAAAGACACGCACTCCTTGTTCCTGTCTGGTCAGTTGCAAAGAGACTGGAGCGATTGACTAGAATAAAACCAATCTGTTTCCAAATCCTGTGAGACTACTAGCACTGATATCAGTATTCTCCTGTAAACGAATACATTCAAACTGTCTGTGGCAATACGGTTAACAGTGTGCAGGTGCAACAAACAGACAGACAATTATAACCCAGGTGCAATGTTGTTTAATGGTTGTATTTCATAATACAAATGCCTGATGGTGAACAACAGTGAATATTAACAATGTCAATGAGAAGCAATACAGCAGCATGTACTGCTTATCTGTAATCCACGGCTTGGGCCTGAAATAACAGCCCCGTTTTTAGTTAACCCACACGTAACACAAACACCAGTCCACAGTGCGTGCTCTAGTGCTCGTGGTGAATACAGTTCTTTAGTGCAAAGTGTTCTCCAAGTTGGTGCTGGCCTTTTGCAACAGCTCCTGAACTGTGTTTAGCCGTCTAAATAAACACACAAGTATAATTCAGACACGACAATAAACAAACAAAAGACTCATGATTTTCTCTACACAAACCGTAGGTCCTTCCAGGTAGTTCTCTAACCAAAACGAAGGAACAGATTACATCGCTAACCAAAAGAAGGAACAGATTACATCCCTATTTATACCGTCACACATGACTCCTTGGTAAACGATTGCAGCTGCTCCTCCAATCCATGGCTGCCACATCATTTCCCTTCCGGGTTGATGAGTTAGTGCACCGAAGCTCTGCCCCCTTTCTAAATGACGACTTACTTTTAACACTAGGAATGAAGTGTCAGGCCAACAGTCCAGGGTCTTTTTATCACACTGTCATACAGAGTGGAACATATTTGCTGGCTACTCTGGTCCACCTCCAACCCTAAAGGAAATATATTTTTTTTGTTTAGTTTTTTGCCTCCTATGAGATCAGATATAAAATATGTTTGCAATAAAAGGTGTTTCTTTCTAAACTGCACACATGAGATGAAACAAAGTGTATAAAGGGTAAGACTTATGGAACTAATTTCACATTGTGTCACGAAACCACCATTTTAGAAATAAATAATAATAATTTTTAAAAAATCACCAGAAAACACATTTTACATTTTGTCCAGCTACTGAGTCAGCTCTTTAAAATGTACACTGTAACACTGGAACTTGATTCACTATTGAAACAATCTTTAAAAATGTTACAAACTTCTGCTGTTAGCTGTAAAAAAATAAATAAATAAAAAAAAGAACAAGCAGACAAAATTGATTTTATAAAAACATGAATGACAAATCAAGCAACATTTTCTAGTTTTGTAAACCTTTAAAACTTACGTTGACACATTAAGATGACCGTGTAATTCAAATACAGCCTATTTTGCTGCCTTTAATACCAAAATATTAAACACAGGAGAAATCTTAAGTGAAAACCTGAAATGGCAAAACCAAAGCTTTTGTGTTTTTCTTTATCCACACTGTATATTTCTAATAGTATGTAGAAATGTCATTGTACTGTAGGAGGAATGCTGGTATTTGTTTGACTCCATTGCTGTAGTAACCAAATGCACAGCATTGAGCTGGACCGTGTACAGCTATTGTAGCGCAGCTTCTACTTGATAAAAGTATTAAATAAACAGGGGAGGTGAAGAGTAATGTAAAATACTGTAAGGAAAATAAAATGCATATTTTTATCACGGTAGGCAGTCAAATACACGGTTTCTGTGAAATTTGTGATATGAATTTTCCAGGGCCCTACATTAAGGCTAGTATAATCTGTGCTCAATCTGTATTTAGTTATTACCCCCTCCTCATATAGCCCTAGTAACGTCTGACTGGTCCGAAATACTCTCTCCCTGACTCTGGTTTCAATAAGCGGTACTTTTAACACACGCCCTTAAGTGAATATGGTTTGCATAGCAAATACCTTCATCACAATATTTTGTGATGTAATTTGCATACATTTCCACACATTAACATTATTCATTATATTTAAATGACTCGAGCACTGTACTTTTTCCACTCACTTTTTTCATTGTGCTAGGTTGCCTGCCACTGGTTAATGAATACAGCAGGTGTATAAAGGGTTTACTGCGTGCAAAACATGTTACTGCTGTTTAGTGAATGGGGCCCTTAGTTGTGCAAAATGCAGCATGCAACAATGATCATGCAACATTTAGCAGGACTATACAGTAATACACCTTCTGATTTGTCTAGACATCTGAATCGACCTTTTAACAAACTAAATGTGTACTCAATGATCTAGCATGTAGACATGT
This sequence comes from Polyodon spathula, assembly GCF_017654505.1. Classification (NCBI taxonomy): domain Eukaryota; kingdom Metazoa; phylum Chordata; class Actinopteri; order Acipenseriformes; family Polyodontidae; genus Polyodon; species Polyodon spathula. The sequence goes on along the minus strand of NC_054535.1, from coordinate 47,307,500 downwards.
TATGCTGGTGCTTTGCTCGACTGCTAGGATTAGCTACAGGAGTTAAAAGCCATGGTCTTAGTCAATAGCATGGATCACCCAATAAACAATTAGACAATATTGTTATTGCAATCAATAGCACCCATCAAATTGGGAAAGCTCACTTTCACTTTATCTACTGTACGCTGTGTGGGAAATGCAATGTAATTCCCCATGAGCTTTAGCAGGGCATTGAAAAGGTGAATTGAGAAACCCCAGCAACTGCAAACACAGTAGATTGAGAACAGCCAGAGTCTAAATAATGTAATGAACACAGCCGTTTCACTAGACCAGACACAGCATTATTCCTGCCAGTGTTGACTCGAGATCAGCTAGTAGCCGATCTTATAAAGCCAATATAATGTCTGTGCTCATGCTATACCTTCCCACAATCTCCTCAGGGAGTCCAATAAGAGTTTGCCGTGCTCTGAAAATGCACTCCCTTCTCATCCTCCTAAGCCTCTTCATTTTCTGTAGCTCTTTGGATCCTACCCTTATGGCCTCTGTATGCAAGTAATGCATCTATGATACCAGATAGGTTTCAGCCCAGAAAATTAAGTTTCAATAGTATGTCTATCAGTGATTTGTAATGACCCCTCAATACAGACTCTGAGACTGCTTTAGCTTCTAATAAACACAACTGTAATGTTCATGCACAGCAGTGTAGAGATTGGGGACGGCATGTATTTTCAGACTGTCATGCAAATGCAGGATTTCCAAGTGTTTCCAATTATGTGCTGTGAGTATAAAAATGAGAGACAGGGGAGGAAGGTGAAAGTATAGCGCTGTGAGAAGAAAGAGATTAGAAACGTGTTCAAAAATGTATATTTAAGGAAAGGGTTTTTGTTGTGCAACGTCTGACTAAGAGTCTGAGAGTGGTTGCCACCTTGATTGCCGTGTTGAGACTGAAACGACAAGCTGAAATTGATCCAGATTCAGACAGCAAAGACTGCGAATTCAGGAAAGTAGAGTTCTTTTGCCTAGCCTTGCTGTTCCTCCCTCTTGCTGGTGACTGTGAACTTATCTTCTCTATAATTTTTATGCACACTCTGTGAATTTATCTTCCTATAATTGCATATTCACACCTTGTGAACTTATCTTTTATATTGTTTATATTAATTACACAATATATATGTATTATCTTTCACTTATTTAAATTGCTTTTCCTTTTTTTAGATGGAATGTTACTGTATCTATTATATTGCTTGTAACTGAATAATAGATATATTTTTAAGAATCATCTATTCTCTTTTTCTACTTGTAATTAGTTATATTAGGTTTTACTACATAATAAAGATATTATTAAGTCTCCCTTCCCCCTTAGTGATAATTAAGTGGTACTAGAGTAGGTTAGGGCCGGTCTCTAAACACTTAGCTTCTTATTGTGTGTTCATTTTCTATTGAGTGGTATTTGACATTAGTAGTTTAGGTTTACTGTTTATGTTCTTGGTTTATTTTCTTATTGTTTGTTGTATCATATTTTAGATTAGTTTAAAATGTTATTGTTTTGGATTGGAGTGGTTATTATTGGAGTGGAGATTAGCTCCGACCTATACTGTTTACCGAAATTGCACTCTTGTCGTGGAGCATTGTTTTAAGTACTGTGTATTCAATACATTGCTTGTTCTCTCCTTATCCTGCATTGATTCTCTGTATCATAATAACAATAGTATTTTTTTGTTGTTTCAATCTGCAGTACCGGACATTACCGGTTATAAAAAGATAACGACGGATAACGCACCCACTAAGGGGGGGCGCTACAGATTAAACCCTGGTCTCCAAACAAACTATTTATCCGTCACAGTCCTGTCCCATCCTGTCCTGTCAAAAATGTTCCTGTCCCATCCCATCCCATGAAAGAGTCATCATTTCGAATCCTGTCCCATCCTGTCCTGTCCAAATTTTTCCTGTCCCATCCCGTCCCATCCCGTAACTTTGTTTTTTTTTTAATTTCTGTCCAATCCTGTCCTGTCAAAAAAAATCCTATCCCATCCCATGATATACAGAGATCAACTAGGTACAGATATTTTTGTATTCATGTATAAAATTAGGTTTTATAGGGTTTTCCATTAAACACTACCGGTATACTACTAGTAATTTGTTGTTAGTTATTGTTTTTCCAGAAAAAAAAAATACAGTGCAAGCACAATGTCTTTATAAGCACAATGTCTTTATAAGAACAATGTACAATGTCATGATGTAATATATAAATTCGGTAATAAAAAATGTAGTTTTGTGCGGCAGTTTAAGTTTCTAAACCGGTTACTAAGCAACCCGACTCAGAGATTATGTCAGTGAAATACAGTATTACGAACCATCAAGTCGTTAAAAAAACAAACAAAAAAAATATATATGGTATTGAAATAATATTGTATAAACGTTGAGGGAGTATCCATCATTTATTTATTTATTGAAAAAATGTAGTATTATACATATAGCCCTTCATGGTAGTGCCGTAGCAGAACCTCCAAAGTAGTAGATGCTGCGGCCAAATTGTAACTGTTGGTATCTCTGCATTATGATTAGAGTTAATTTCATAAAAACTGAAAATGTGCACGTCCTTAATATACTGTATATATGTATATAGAGAGAAATATGTTAAATACATGCCAGTAGCAATCCACAGCGTTCAGTTATTCTGCTAGTATCAGTAATTCAAGTATCAATATTGTTAACTAAAGGACTGACATAACTATACAGTTATGGGTAATATGAAATATTTTAAGTAGCAATCTATGTTAAATGTAAGGGTTTTTATTAACCATTCCGTGTTGTGAAAACGCTGATTCTCGCCAGTCTCTCTTCGAGTCTGACCCTTCTGATTCGGAGGCAAGCGGGTCAAATTGATACAGGAGACAATCCCTGTTTTCTCGCTCTACATCAGATCCATCACTACATGATTCACATTCATAAGAGGTTTCTGAAACAATTAGGCTACTCCCACTTTCGCCGTTGCTGTCAGCCATACTGGCAAATGCAAGGGGCCTGCGGGTATCTACCTCTGTGACGTCACGGTCTCCTGGCCACAAACCCGGAAATGGAGATCTCCCTCTGTGTATTCCTGGATATTATTTGATTAATTGTAGTGCGGTTAAACATAATATGGTAAAATGAATGTGATTATATGTTCAGTGAGACCTGTTAATATTATGATTTATGTTTATGGTAACTGTCAAATTCCAATTCCATTCCATCCCATCCCGCAAAATTGAACACAATTTTTTTCCCGTACCGCGGGAATCCTGTGGGTCCCGTGGGAATCTCGTCTTCATGTCACTCTCTAGTGGTGCACACTACCATTATCGCCCTTTAGTAAATACAGTATGACTGAAGCTCATCCCATTATCCAGAGCGGGGTGCCTCATTAAATATAATATTATACATTACTGTACAAAGCACTATGAGTACCATAGTGTGGCACAATAAATGCAGTGTGCACCATAATATGCCCACTGTTTCGCGCAGTAATTAATTAAATTGCAAGTAAATACAGAAATCATGAACTTGCACACTAATTGCAATTATGGTACACCATAATGTTTAGTGCCCTTCTGTAAATCAGGCCCCATGAATGGCACAGACTACCGTCTGTAAAACTGTCATCATACACTAAGCATGGCTTCCCCAGAAATCCCCCCACCGCCGAGTATCTTTGTTTATCATTTCAACATAAAGATTTACAAATCAAACAGAATCAATTATCATCAATGACATTGAGAACATGTCACTGATGGATTAGATTTGCAGAATGCACATTAATAATTAAACATCTGATATTGCCTGAACCAAAATGAAACAACATAAAATTGGATTTTTAGACCCTTGAAGGATTGTTTAAATTTACAGATTATTGACTTTAATTGCATTTCAATACACACAGGCCTTCAGGCAGATTTTACCCCTTTTAGTGTTTAATAATTGACTATAGGATAAAAAATAAATACATTTGGAAAAACATGTTTTAATGAAACTGAAAAACATTTCAAAAGAGTGCCTTTAGACACTGAAAAAAGGCCACTTTAGAAAGCGTCACGCTCAGTGGCACAAGAAAATGAAAAAGTGTGTTTTGGGAACAAGATGATTCTGGCTGAGCCGATTTGGGGTTGACGAGATTGTGAATCTTTATCAAATAATCATCAGGATCTGACAACAAAATGGTTACATGTTTCTTGATAAACTGTTTTTAAGCAACTGAGATATGAAAATATTATTTCCCAAATGACAGTAAAATTCTTCACTTTGAGCCCTCTTGTTGTCAGCAGGCTTTGTGTCTCTCTACAACTGTCTAGAATCTTGAATCTCATCTTCTGCTAGTCAAATGAAAATACATGTTTGCTAAAACACAGCTTTCTTTCCAAACTACGCATTTGAGACATTCATGGGAAATAGATTTGTATGCATGGAAAATGTATGGATTTATTTTGTTCGCACAATCACAAAAAATAAAATACAAATAAGAACCATTTCAGAAACTGGTAAGGGGACAGTAACACACACATAAAAAAACAGATAACATACAACAAGTGGCAGAATTGTTAAGTTACAAATACAAGTTAATTATAAATAATTAAATATAACAATATGCTAGTAATGTCACTTACCAAGTAGAAAGCAATCCATGACTCTCAAACATTCTCCAAGTTTTACTCTGTTGTAAAATGAAAGAATCATGGCACTCTCACGGGAAATTAGCAAATACATGTGTGATACGGGCAACAAGCATCACAGATGGAATTTTTTTTATTTTTTTAAAAACATGTGTACAATCAATTAGTCCAATTATCTGGGCATTCCTGCATCTTGATAAAAATCTATTGTAACTTGCTGTTGCCCAGCCACTGATAGTAGAAACCTAATACAAACCAGAGCTTTTTTTTTTTAATCAAGGCTTCAGTTACATCATTCATGATCTTGCATAATGAAGACTGTGATACTCCCTGCCTTGCAGCATTAGACATATAGTCTATAGCCTTAAAAATGTATGGCCAAAGTGACTTTGGTCAAAACTGGAACTGTGTGTCTTAAGTGGCATCCATAAGGTGACCCTGGAACAAAAAAATTGTTCAGCAGGGTATTGTCTGCTGGTGTTCTCTTCTCCTCTGCAACAAAAACAACATAGCCATCTTTCCTTTCTCTGAGAAAACAAAAGCGACTAGCGTATAGTTTTGGTTTTGTGTTGATACTTCAGTCTTTTTCTGTATTTTTGGGGATCTGTGTGGGTTATTGTGTTACAGTTCCCTTTCAATTCGAATGACAACCATTACCGAATGGGAAGAGCCACTCTCCGTCAATCACTGAGCATATATAAAAAAGCTGCCCTATCAGGGCCCTGCTGTGAGGGGGAAGTCCCTCCCACCTACTGTTGAAGAGGGAAGTCCTCACAGTTGCACATCGCCATTTTCTCTCTCATCTCACTGAGACAGGTTTTTCCCGCCGATTGCAAGGTTGAGAAAACAGTGCCTACCCGGTCCCAATTCAACATGTTGACAGCACAGCGTATTCTTCAGTCAGTCCAACCAGGCGACTGGTTTACATCAATCGACCTGCAAGACGCCTACTTTCACATCCTGATCCATCCTGCGCACAGAAAGTATCTGCGCTTCGCCTTTCAAGGCAATGCGTACGTATTCTGTGTGCTGCCTTTTGGCCACTCACTGGCGCCTCACACTTTTTCAAAGTGCATGGATGCAGCACTGGCTCCACTCAGGCTGTGGGGTATTCGGATCCTGAACTATCTGGATGATTTGCTAGTTTGCATGCATTCAAAAGCATGCACAGAGGTGCACACAAAACAGATCATAGATCATGTGAGGAAGTTAAGGATTTCAGTACATCAACAGAAGAGCAACTTCATACTGTCTCAGTCCACAGTGTTCCTGTGGATCAAACTGAACTCTGTGAGCATGCTTGCCTCACTGTCAGAAGACAGGATTCGGTCATTGGAGGCCACACTCTGACTATTCAGAGAGGAGGCTCTCCTACAGGCCAAAATATATCAAAGGTTGTTGGGGCTGATGGCAGCCGCCTCGAGAATCCTTCCACTAGGGCTGCTGAGAATGCGTCCTCTTCAAGCCTGGGTAAATACGCTCAAGGTGCACCCGGTTCGAGATCGGTACCAGCTGGTGTGAGTGTCCAAACAATGCCGGAAGACACTGGAGTGGTGATCACCAAGGCAGCCTGAGCTCGCCAGGCCTTCACCACCAGCGCACAGACTCCTGTCCTGGACGCACAGAAACTTGCGTTCCATCATGGCAGTTCACCTCCCCGGTGTGGACAACAAGGCAACAGACCTCCTGTCCAGAAAAGCATCCTCAAGTGGTGAAACAGATTTGGGAGAGGTTTCGACCGGCACGAGTCGACCTCGTTGCCACAGCTGAATCCACTCATTGCCCCCTATGGTTCTCCATGGTGAGAGATGGGGGGCCTCCTTGGGAGTAGACGCGCTAGCTCACCCCTGGCCACAGGGGCTCTTGTATGCATTCCCTCCACTACCATTATTACCCCTGACACTAGAGAGGATCAGGGTGGAGAGAGCACAGGTTTTGTTGCTTGCACCCAGATGGCCGAGACGCCCCTGGTTTGCTCTCCTCTCCGACATGTTGTCGGATCAGTCGTGGCAGCTCCCGCTGTGCAAGGACCTCCTGAGCCAAGCGGAGGGGCTATTATGGCACCTGAACCCAGTCCAGCTCCAACTCTGGGTCTGGCCTTTGAACGGAGCCATCTATTTAGACAAGGTTTGCCAGATGCAATAGTAGAGACACTACAGTCTGCTAGGGCGCTGAACACTAGAGCCCAGTACTCATATAAATGGAAAGGTTTTCAAGACTGGTACCTTGCCGAAAGTCACGATCCTTTGACTTGCCCTGTTGAGTCGATATTAACCTTCTTACCACACTTGTTTGACGCAGGAGAATCAGCATCCACTTTGAAGGTATACATGGCAGCAATATCAATGTGCCATGACAAAATTGACTCAGTGTCCCCTGGAAGTGCAGTTTCTTAAAGGGGCTCGGAGGTTTTGTCCTCCCATGAAAAGTATGGTCCCCAAGTGGGATTTAGAACTGGTACTGCAGGCCCTTATGGGTCCCCCCCATTAGAGCCCAAGGCATCACCAGAACTGTGCCCTGTTTCATTGAAAGTGGCTTTTTTAATAGCCACTACGTCTGAAAGACAAGTAAGTGAGCTTCATGCTCTGTCCATCGATGACACAGGTATGGCTTTCACTGGAAGTGACCAGTGGGTAACATTAAGAACAAATCCATCCTTTTTGCCAAAGATGATATCCTGATTCCATATTAACCAATCAGTGGTTTTGGAAACTTTCAGACCTCCTGCACGAGTCAGAGGAGGACCGTAGACAACACAAGCTATGCCCAGTTCGGGCTATGCGCTGTTATTTGGATAGGACGGCATTCTGGAGACAGTCCAACCAGCTGTTTGTCTGCTATGGGTCCTGCTCTAGAGGTGTTTGTCTGCTATGGGTCCCGCTCTAGATGTTGTTTTATCATTGTTGTTTCAGATGTGGTGTGTCTGATTTACTGTATATGTTATGATAAAAGTCAGAATCTGGTCAATCTTAAGTTTTACCGGTAAATGTCAACAACTGGAGACAGAAACAAACCAGCAGAACAAGACAATAAAATAAACACTCTTATAGCGCCATTTGCTTTTAAACATTAGCTTCTTTACATGATCCTTTCTCTGATCCATATTTAGCATTCAATGTGTAACTTCTACACACTCAAAATGACTATATAGCATAAGGACAGATAGCTAATCATGTAGTATAATATCTTTAATTTTTTAAATGTAGGATTAACAAGTATATGTATAAAGGAATTTGCTCCTGAATTTCAATTCTTGCACTAGCTGCAATTGACCATAATCAGATTTCAGAGTTATAGTTATAGTAATAGAAAAACCCTGAATACAATCCATTATACTGGCTAGTAACTCTGAATACCTAGAATTGCCACTATTAAAATCAATCCCCTCTATACCTTTTAAGAGATATCACTGCAAAGATCAACATTTCTGATTTGTTACCATAAGAAAAAAAACTACTTTTTTTGTCATGTAACATTTTCAGGTAATGGGCCCCCTCCCCACTCTCACTGATCATTCAGTGAAAAGGATCAAATCTAATAGGATCTAAAAAAAAAATTCTGTGACACACTTTTCACTTTGGGAAGGAATTAGCCAATGCTGCAGCAATATGATTCACAACAACTCGTCTGAAATACCAGAGCCAATGTTAGGCTTATTAGGAGACACCTGCTTCCACTGTTATTCCCTATTCACACCACCTTAATTATGCATGATAAACATGCATTGTAAACACACGATTGTGCTTCACAATCACGCTTTCAACATATGAAGAAAGCACATTAGTATTGTAGTGTGAATACAGTTTTAAACAAGGTGAGTTTGGGTGAGAAAATACGATTGACTAGACAGCATGAATGAAGATGAATGGGCGGTGAAGTTGACATTTCAAATTGGGGAGAAAACAAGGGTCAAATACTTAACTGGGCACACAGTAATATTTTTGTGGCTCTTTAATAAGATTAGTTGGCCTAGAAAATAAAGAAAATGAACATATTTGTCATAGTGTGAGGTCAAGAAACATCCCATTTAACATAAAAGTATTGCAAAGTACTTGATCCTTTTTATTAAAGAGCATTTTGCCATTTTAATGAGTTGTGGGACAAGGAATATGGTAACCCCAAAACCACTGATCATCCTGCATGGTGTGATTGCACATTACATAGCAGTCTATTCAACGAGAAAAAAATAAAATAAACAGTCACCTCCTTTATGTTTAGGCTTCTGGTGGTACAAGAGAATATTGCCTCAAGGTTGCATTAAGTTTATTAATGTTCCATAGAACATTTCTGTCAAGGGAAATAACACAGCTTTGGATTGAAAAAAGTAGATTTTAGTTTTAATTAAGGATTAAAAAACACTATTAAACTATAAACATTTATTTTTTTTTTTTTTTAAATCCCAATATATTAAAATGTGTCAGATGAATCCTATATGATTAGGTCACATAAATAATTCTAATACAAATTATATGCACATGCAAATATACTTCGGTTTGATATTAAGTTAAAATAGTATAAGCTACTGATTTAGCATTTAAGTTTATTTTTGCACAGGAGTGTTATGTGCCCAACCAATTTATGGGCATTTAAGAAAGACAGCTCAAAACTATACATTAAAAATAAATGACTTCCCAGAATGAAGCTTTAAACATAAATCTACCACTAAAAATATGATTTAGGCTTTTACTTAACCAAAACTTGCTAAACTGGCAAACTGGCATAAGCCTAACTTTGGGTGCCAAGTTTGTTAGCACCCATTTGTCCCTTTGTGTATTTTGTAAGGCAATGCTATCTATATATTATTTTTTATTGAAAATGATTGGGGGAGACTGTATCTTAAGACAGAATTGTTTGCACGCATTAACAAGTTTGCTATCTAATTTTAAAAAGTTAACATTTTTGTTTAAAAGGTGATAAGTCCTGAAGTCTAAGGACATAAAACTGAAGGAATAACAATTTTAAAAAATATGTCTGTGGCGGCGCATCCTGCCCCTTTATGTTTATTAGTGTTTTATGTTGTTTGTAGGTGTTTATGTATAAAACAAGTCTCGGTACAGCTGCATAAAAGCAGCATGTTTTCACTCACTTGGGGTTGTGTGTTCAATGAGTGGAGAATGGATGGGGAGAAGGAGAAAACAAAAAGAGAAGTAAAAATAAATAATTTAACTCACTGTGTTTTTCTGTTCGTCCACTGTCGTTTAGTGTTGTCTGTTTTGGTTACCTTTTTATTTTGGCCACAAGTGCCGTGACCTGTTTTGGTGTGCTGTTTTTGTTTAAATCTTTTGTTTATTATTATTTAGTAAAACACTGAGCTTCTCTGTGCCTCAGTTTCACCTGCTTCTTCCTGAGTCTGTGTTTCTGGTCTGACGTCACCACTACAGTCATCCTGGTCACAATGTCCAATGGTCAAGCAGAAACCATATCTAATTGGTAGCATTTACACTGATTGGCCCAGAGGATTACATCAAGTTGGCATATCTTGTCCATGTGACAGTTATTCTTTACAATTAATCACATAATAATTAAACAAACTCAGTATGCCACAAAACTTAATTTATAAAGGCAATTATCCATGCTCGCCTTAATTTACCCACTCATTTAGTTCAATAAGCATTATTCAATCATCCACTCCACAGAGGTTTCTGACTAGCCAAAGTCATTATACTGTATGCTTTTAGTGGCAAATTCAAATAATTATAAATGATTTACAATAATGCTTCTGGCGGCCTAAATGCAACGCATACACTACCTTCTGACTGTACAGGATTGGCACAGATAAAGAAATGCAGTACAACTAAAGGTTGTGCATTTGTTACCTCCCTCAGACTACCTGCTTTCTGTATGCCTTTGTAAGCCATTCCAATAAAAAAGAAAATGCAGAACAAACATTCTGCTCTTGTGATGAGGCTTTCTCATGAAAATAATTTGCAAACATTTGACGAAAAAAAATAAATTAGGAGCTATAAGCACTGACCAAGGATATATAAATGCCTTGATTTTGAAACAATCTTCACAAAACTGTACCTTTTCTAGTCACTCATATAGAGGTTCTGGATTACATTTGGCTGTAATCCAGTTTTTTTACAAATATTTGTACATCCACTCTCTCACATTCTTACTTTCCGAAACCTCTGCTGCGTCGTCTCAACTGTACTCAACTCTGCCTTATGGAACAATAATACAAATATTACACTGTCATCGTGGGCTTGTGAATTCAGAATACACTTGCAAATAGCTTTCCAAACAACTGCCAAAATGTCTTTATTGCAAAGTACCACTAAGTACTATGTTTAAATGTGTATAACTATACTCCAATACAATTTCTCAAAATTACTTATGTCTGAGCTGTGTCCATCCTCCACTTACGTCCATTGGAGCGATGAAGAGACTCATACAACAGTGTTTAACCCACTCAAAATAAACTGTGTTGTCACGACTTATTTCTTGGGAGTCAACTATACTACTCAATATTCCAATTCTTTATTAAGAAGAAGCAGTCATACAAGTACAGTGCAAATGATGATGCTATATTTGGTATAAAGAGATATAAAATAAGCCAATGAAACAAAAATGTAACAAAATTAATAAAAGTACACCATTGGGTTACAAAAATAAAGATAGCAGTGCATCTCTAATACCAGGACCCTCTTCATATTGCTGTTGTGCAATTCTTGTTGGAGGCTGAGGTAGCTGTTCCTCCTCTTGCATGAACACTTCCTTACGGTCCTGACACAGATTGTGCAGGATACAGCAGTCTATAATAATTTGGGGAACAAGCTTGTGGTTCACTTAGTATGTTTCAGAAGTATCCACCCCCTCCCTTGCAGTAGCCCAAACGCCGGTTCAATGACCACTCGGATTTGGCTCAGATTATTATTAATAAAGATCTAACCCCCATCTCCAGATGATGTGCACTTTTATTTTGAACTTGAACTAGGACTTGAACGAGCTTAACATTTTCATGAGAAACTTGTGTTTACATGTGTAAGTGGCCTTTATTTCACAAGCATTTCCTGGAATCTTACAAGAAATTGAAACTTTCAAGGCAAAATACAGAGACCAATTTTTGGGACATTTTCACAAGCTTTCCCGCACATTGTACATTCACGTGAAACAAACCAACATGTAAATTGGCCTATTGTGGGATTCTTACTGTATGTTTTTCTGCCTTATCCTCACAGAAATCATAATATTTTCCCCTCTACTTTTATTAACGCAGGTTTTGTGTGGTAAATACACAGATTCCCCTCTCTCATGGTGCTTTTGCAGGTATGTCTCAGAAACATTGCATATCTAATGATAACTCAGTATTGAAATCACATGGTAATAACAAAAATGTCATGCTATTGTGGAAATACATCTATCCACTGTGTATGGCTCGTGTTTATTGCACTACACTCAATAGGTGCGTTTCTATTCACACTGCTTATAGCCTACCGTGCAAGTGAACATTTACATGAAAAGGCCTTGTTGGTTTTTTTAAGGAAAAGTTACGTAATGCTTGATGTGTGTGTGTGTCATATATATATATATATATATATATATATATATATATATATATATATATATATATATATATATATATATATATATATATATATATATATACAGTGCCTTGCAAAAGTATTCAGACCCCTGACCAATTCTCTCATATTACTGAACTACAAATGGTACGTTGAAATTTCGTTCTGTTTGATATTTTATTTTAAAACACTTAAACTCAAAATCAATTATTGTAAAGTGACACTGGATATATGTTGGGAAATATTTTTAAGAAAAATAAAAAACTGAAATATCTTGCTTGCATAAGTATTCAACCCCCACACATTAATATTTGGTAGAGCCACCTTTCGCTGCAATAACAGCTTTAAGTCTTTTGGGGTAAGTATGTACCAGCTTTGCACACAGTGTCGGAGTGATTTTGGCCCATTCTTCTTGACAGATTTGCTCCAGGTTGTTCAGGTTGGTTGGACGACGCTTGTGGACCGAAATTTTCAAATAGTGCCACAGATTCTCAATGGGATTGAGATCAGGACTTTGACTGGGCCACTGTAGGACATCCACCTTTTTGTTCTTGAGGCACTCCAATGTTGCTCTGGCCTTGTGCTTGGGATCATTGTCCTGCTGAAAGGTGAATTTCCTCCCAAGCTTCAGTTTTTTAGCGGACTGAAGCAGATTCTCTTGCAGTATTTTCCTGTATTTTGCTCCATCCATTCTTCCTTCAATTGTAACAAGATGTCCAGTCCCTGCTGATGAGAAGCATCCCCACAGCATGATGCTGCCACCACCATACTTCACTGTAGGGATGGTGTGTCTTGAGGCATGGGCAGTGTTAGGTTTGTGACACACATAGCGCTTTGAGTTTTGGCCAAAAAGCTCTATCTTGGTTTCATCTGACCACAAAACCTTTTCCCACATCACAGCTGGGTCACTCTCATGCTTTCCGGCAAACTCCAGACGTGCTTTCAGATGGTACTTTTTGAGTAATGGCTTCTTTCTTGCCACCTTCCCATACAGGCCAGTGTTATGCAGAGCTCTTGATATGGTTGACTGGTGCACCATTACTCCACTCCCAGCCACTGAACTCTGTAGCTCCTTCAAAGTGATTGTTGGCCTCTCTGTGGCTTCTCTCACAAGTCTCCTTGTTTGAGCGTTGAGTTTTGAGGGACGGCCTTTTCTTGGCAGTGCCTGGGTGGTGTGATGCAGCTTCCACTTCCTGATTATTGATCCAACTGTGCTCACTGGGATATCCAAACACTTGGATATTATTTTGTACCCTTTTCCTCATCTATGCATTTGTATTACTTTATCTCTAACTTCTGTAGAATTCCTTCAGATTCACAGCCTTACCAATGATCCTTCAACAGTGGGTTTTTTATCCAGGAAATGTGACAGCAACTTTAATGGTCACAGGTGGAGGCCAATAGTAAGGTAATTGTGTCCTCGTTAGGGCAATTTCTTTCATTGGTGCAAACTGGGAGCTTCCACAGCACAGGGGTTGAATACTTATGCAAGCAAGATATTTAAGTTTTTTATTTTTCTTAAAAATATTTCCCAACATAAAACCAATGTCACCTTACAATAATTGACTCTGAGTTTCAGTGTTTAAAAATAAAATATCAATCAGAACGAAATTTCAATGTACCATTTGTAATTCGGTAATATGAGAGAATTGGTCAGGGGTCTAAATACTTTTGCAAGACACTGTGTGTGTGTGTATATATATATATATATATATATATATATATATATATATATATATATATATATAATTATATTTATTAATTTTGAACAGCCTTTTAATGTAAAGGTGCCAATACTTTTGTCATGAGCATGTTAGATTACCAGAAGTTGTGTATTTTGGTCATATTCATTAGTGACTAATTCACTAAATGCTTGTATATAACATGTTTTCTTAAATTTTTTTATATTAAGTGTCATATTTTTGTTGTTTTAACATGTTTTCTTTATTATATATAATTATATATATATATATATATATATATATATATATATATATATATATATATATATATACACACACACATACACACTGTTTATTGCAGTGAGCCAATGGGGAATTCAAAAGAAGACGCCATATTCAAAAAAAGAAACATGCTCTTTATTAATCAGAAACAGTGGCTAAATTCAACACAATAGACAGCAGTACAGCATGCGGGCTGGCACAGTGACAATTGGGGTAAAGGTCACGGAGGTCCCTAAGCGATGCTGTGAATACACCAGCCAACTTGCTACAATATTTATTGTGAGGCAGCTCACAGCGGGACCAACAGGGGGCGTTCATGGCAGGCTGAGACCCGGCAATCGTGGAACCAGCCTGCCATGACCTCACGGAGCAAAGGGGTGGAAAGGCTATGGGGCGGGTAGGAATATAAACACACACACAGTGCCTATAGAATCTACATTTTGTTATGTCAGTGCCTCAGAGTTTCATGCATTTAAATGAGGAAAATTTTTTTCCATCTACACTTATTGAGAAAAAAATATATATATTAAAAATACAAAACTGAAAGATCATAGTCTCCACCCCCCTGAGTTAATACTTGGTGGAAGCACCTTTGGCAGCAATTACAGCTGTGAGTCTGCTGGGATAGGACTTTACCAACTTTGCACACCTAGATTTGGCAATATTTGACCATTCTTCTTTACAAAACTGTTCAAGCTCTGTCAAGTTCCTTGGGAGCATTGATGGACAGCAATCTTCAAGTCATGCCACAAATTTTCGATTGGATTTAGGTCGGGGCTCTGACTGGGCCACTCGAGGACATATACCTTTTTGTTCCTTAGCCACTCCAGTGTAGCTTTGGCTGTGTGCTTTGAGTCGTTGTCATGCTGAAAGGTGAACTTCCATCCCAGTTTCAGCTTTCTTGCAGACGACAGCATGTTTTTCTCAAAGACTTCTTTGTACTTTTCTCCATTCATTTTCCCTTCTATCCTGACAAGTGCCCCAGTTCCTGCCAATGAGAAACATCCCCATGACATGATGCTGCCACCACCATGCTTCACAGTAGGGATGGTGTTCTTTGGGTGATGCTCTGTGTGGGTTTGTGCCCAGCATAACGCTTTTCATTTAGGCCAAAAAGTTCCATTTTAGTTTCGTCAGACAACAAAACTTTTTGCCACATTGCTACAGAATCTCCTGAGTGTTTTTATGGATACTTCAAACAGGATTCAAGGTGGGCTTTCTTGATTAATGGCCTCCTTCTTGTCACCCTACCATACAGGCCAGATTTGTGGAGTGCTTGGGATATTTTTGTCACATGCACATTTTAACCAGTCTTGGCCATAAAAGCCTGTAGCTCTTGCAAAGTTGCCACTGGCCTCTTGGTAGCCTCTTTGATCAATTTCCTTCTTGACCGGTCATCCAGTTTGGAGGGACAGCCTGATCTAGGCAGGGTCTTGGTGGTGCCATACACCTTCCACTTCGTAATAATCATCTTGATCTTGCTTTATGCTAATGTCATTGAGTTGACAGGAATACAGATTGGTTTGATTTATTATAAGCTCAAACAATTGATTGTCAACAAAACTTGGTGAAGTATTCTAGTGGCGTTGATAATTCATCTGGCACAGAAAATTCCACTTCTTTCGCTGCCGATTCACTCTTGAAAGCTTCTTTTTTCCATCGTGAAAGTGAATTATTATTATTGTACAGTTATTACTTTATCCATAACTTAGTAACAATTTGGACAAAACTTGAAGTTTGTAACTTGTATTACTTTCTAAATATATTTTTTGTGGGTGTGCCTACTCTACATTTAATATTTGCATTTCAAACAAAAGGTTTACCAATACATAACTATGTAGATTATATTAGGATTATTCACCTATAGTTTTGGGAAGTACTAGCCCTTTTAGTTGCATTCTTTTTTCTGTGAATGAGATGTCTTTGCTGCTTGAATCACTACTACTCTAGCATTCATTTCTGCTTGAGCTGGCTTCTGGTGTATAATCAGGGTCTAAATTACAATCTTTCTCATCTTCCTCACTAGATGAACCAACATCCGATACCTTTCCCATGGGTGGCAAAATAGTTGCAGGACTTTTGCGTCTGCCATAAAAAACCCTTGCTGCAAAAACTTACAAAACATATTCTGCATTATAGTCACACAAGTTCAATTTTATTATTTAAAAGTTAAAAATATTTTTATTTCTTAGGTTTTTTTTTTTAATTAGTTTGGGGGCATACTGGTCTTTTACATGCGGTCTATCCCTTGAGATACATAAAATTAAACTTGATGTAAACTAAATACATACGCATATTTTTTGTTGCCTTTAATATGGCCCTGTCTACTGATTGCTTAAAAATAGAATCTGAAACCTATTGCACTTTTATCATGTGAAAAAATGTGTTAATGTTAAACTTTCCACTCTGCTGTCCCCATGTGGACAGGAAGCAGCCATGACAGTTTTCGATCAGGCCTGATGAGTAGATAACTGAGAAGCAGATGCTGGAGATTTTGCATGGATACTAAATGGAATGTATCTTGTGGGATGCAATGCCCAGTTTATGTTCTAATAAAGACATGACTGAGATAGTCTACTAAAAAGGGTGTATCCTGTGGTGCACAATATCACTTTAAGGGTTAAAGAGTGCAGCCAGTTTGTTCTTGGCTGTGACTGTAGAGCTCAATTGTTGTGGTGCAAATATAGAGGTAAAACTTACGTTTGGTTTAAAAGCTTTTTGTTAAAAGTCTGTTTTGTTTGGCAGGTAAACAGCGTAGCTGTCCTGTACGTTAGTCTGGGACCTGCCAGTGTTTAGGGAGTGCTCAATGAGAGCTAGGTTTTTGTTTACTTTATTTGTATTTTGAATAAAAGTGTGCATAAGTGCTAAAAATCAAAGGTCTTTTTTTTTTATCTCTGGGTCACGTTTGTGAAAGTAGAGTCTATGGCAATGTAAGCGTTCAAATTTCTTTCAGCCAAATTATATTTAAATTGCTTACCAAACAAGATTTATCATTTTGCTTCAAAAAGGTTCAAATACTTCATCAAAATCTCTTTATTGATTTAAAAAAAGGCATAGTTGTAAAACAAACACTAATGTGTCTTCATCAGGTATATTACCACCAGCAGAATACATGAATCCCAGATTCTTGCAACAGGTGTGATGGTGACCAAACGTGTGAATACTGTTGTGTAAAAAAAAGAAAAAAAAAAAGTATGAGTAAAAAAAAAAAAAGTAGTAAAACATGAATAGATTTTATTATTCTCTTTTGCGTCTTGCATCCCAATAGATTTTGTTATATTGTTTACCGCCAGGAGTTTAAGTGACTTAATTGCACAAGATTCCATGGTTAGATGATGAGCTGTTAATATCTCTTCAGCCAAAGAATCAGCCACAGTAATTTAAGAGCAACGTTACCAATATGTAAAACACTATGTAGCATGAGCTTTGTACTAAAGCAGGGTCAGCTGTTGAACAATGTTTATTTCTCAAACTGACTGTTTAAAAAAATTTGAAAGCAGAACACACAGAAATGCATGCGGTCAGTTGACTTGCATTCCCTTCTCCCCAGCTCCGGCCATGACGTACAACAACCTTCAAACTTGATTATTTCGACCTACAGCCACAAACACGCGCGTATTGGTTCCTAGTGCTTTAGTGGCAAAAACGGTGTAATTAACCCTTTCCAGAATTGGGTAACCCGGTTCGTAGAAGTTCTAGAACCAAATCCGAATTCTTCTACTCAGTCATGCTTTATATATATATATATATATATATATATATATATATTATAGATATAGATATATATATATATATATATATAATACTTATAGTTTGAATATCCCTATCACGGATAGTGCCATCATACTATTATATGAGTAATATATTTTAAATAAGAATTGTGACTGTTTAAAAAAAAAATATGTTATTGAGATTGCAAGGCAAGCTTGCTATCAATTTAGCTACCGCTTCCATCTAGACCTTGGTTTAGTTTTTAATGTCTTTACAAATGACAGTGCTATACTGAAATAGAGTGGCACATATAACACAATTCCACTTTAAATGTTATTAAATTAATAGTCAGATCTTCTTGTGAAATGGAACACCTAAGTGTCTATCATTCATTCTTATCTGGAGCGACATATGATTGCTTTAAAGTAAGCATTATAATCTCTCATATATATATATATATATATATATATATATATATATATATATATATATATATATATATATATATATATATAGTTTTGGTTCAGAATAATCTATTATCAAGACGGCTAAATTTGGATTCAGTTTCTAATGCAGAATGACAATTGCCTTGTAAAGACATCAATTTGTATAAATCACATACAAACAAATACTATAGTGTTCATTAACTCAAAGCATGAATTGAAAGCAATAATATTTTTCTTAATTTCACTTTAAGGCCTGCTTATTCTCGAGTTCATAAGAGGATTAAAACACTACTCATTGAATACTTAACGGACATGCGCTGCATCATCATGCTGATCCATGATCAGCAATACAGGCACTTGAAGGCTGCTGGCAAGGACAAGTCCAGGATCCGGGGTCAGCCTTCCTCATGTTTTGTCTCCACTTTAGGGTACAAAATAAACTAGTCATTAACTATTTAGGTATTCCACTGAAACTGCAATTCCTCCACCAATATGTGCTGTCTTTGTCCAGTTATGTCGGGGATATTGCATGCAAACTCTGGCACTGCTAGCTCAATAAATTGAATATATTTAAATTTATAATGACTTCAAATGTTCATCCAACTTTCTCTGATGATCAGTCAAGGCTATGTTAGAGATTTGATTACAAGTACTTCAGGATTTTAGACGTCTTATGCAGCAGACTCCCATACCAAGGCAAACACTAGAATACTGAAAACTGTACCGCTGTATCTCTATTCCAGCTGGTCACAGGCTGGATCTCCAGATTGTCACAGTTTAAAGACTGGTTTGTGTATCAGAACCTTGGATTGACTTAAAATCCACCTCTGTATATTTCAGTTATGTTACTTTCATACACAGAATGATATCAAGTCTGAATTCACTCCCCGGATAAAAATAGATAACTGAGCCATGTCAGTTATGTTTGTGCTCTCGTCAACAGCAAGCGAGAATTCAATGAAATCACTCGCTTTTTTGGCTAGCTGTTCTTTGAGATTGGTAGCCAGGTCATCTACTCTCTCAGAGATGGTATTTCGTGAGAGACTGACATTTGCAAACACTTGCTTTTTGTCCGGACACACTACTTCGGTGACTTTAAGCATACAGTTCTTTAAAAAAGCACCCTCATAGAACGGCCTAGATTGTGCAACTAGCTATAACGTTAAAGCAAAGCAAGTTACAACAGATAGCATACTATTCCATACTTGTTTTCTGAAATCTGTATCTGCTCCATGCACCACTGCCTACCAGCGCAACTCATTGAATACGAGACTGTTCATGAAATTACATGACAGGCTCATTGTAGGCTCATTCTGAATCCCTTGTTGCTAGCTTGTTAATACAGGTACTGCCATATATCCCCATAAAACCATTTGTGTCTGCAATAAAATGTGTCTTTAAATATTTTTATACAAGTACGATGACAAATGACTTGTTGGTAGTGCTAGCATTGATGCAAGGAATTTTGAAATACATTGTTTTATGCTGGAACTGCTCACTGTGCTTGCACTTATTGCGGACAACAACTCTGTTTGCTATTGAGAATCACCAACCCACTTTGTTCACACAAGTAATGTGATTCAGCTTAATTGCATGTGCTCCTGACTGTGTATGTTACACTTTTATCTGAATCATGTTTGCGAATGTCAACTGTGAAAGTTGATTCTGAACAGCACCCGGCCTCTACTATTGAATAGGGCTGTGCTCCTCTCAATCACATCTGATTAATATTTTTAGCTAAGTCTGTTGCAGACTGAGTTGGTCTGTTGATGGCACACCACTGTTATAGCTGTTATGTGTATTCACCCCCTCAGGCATCTTATTGCATTGACTTAATCAGGTTACCGTCCAAGATGAGGCAATAAACTCCCTTATGAAAAAAAAAAAAAAGTTTGGTTGCAAAGTGATTGACTGAGGTCACGAAGGTCCTGTGCTAACTTGATCAGCAAAGCTTTTATTAAATTGGCAAAGGTCCAGGAAATGTTGACATGATTAGAGCACTGTTGGCAAAGGTTTTATAGGTGTTAATAACTTGGAAAGGTGTCTCAGCCCAGTCAAGTGACCACATTGGTGAAACTAAATAAATCCATCCATCTATTATCAATCCGTTTCTCCTGTTAGGGGTCGCGGTGAGACTAAATACAATTAGACCAAATTGGACGACGATTGAATTAGGAGTATGAGGAATGCTATAAAAAGACACGCTGGTTTTGGTACTTATACCTATCAGGTCCTACAACTAACCCTTCACAAGTTATGGGGCAAATCCCCCGATTTTACATCATTTTGCCAGCTCCATAGCGCCCCCGGTGGAAGGGTTGGGAGTTCAAAAATTCACAATAGTAGGAGCAAACCCCGATACTCATCGTTTGCCCCTGCGGTCCCCCAAAACGTTTGAGGCAACTCTCCATGAGTCAGGGTGGTAGCCGAAAAACAACAATACCACCTTGTTCCCCTTGTCCCCCAATGCACAAATACAAAATGTGGGGACCCTATGGCTTACCTATCAAAGGTTATGGGGCAAAAACTACGATTTTTTTCATCATATTGCGTGCTCCATAGCGTCCCTTGTGGAAGAGTTGAGAGTTAAAAAGTGCACACTGGTAAAGAGTAGGGTAGCACCTAATGCTCATGTTACCTTGTAGCTCAAACGATCCCTGGGACAACAAACTCAAGGGTGGTCTCTTTAGATACAGTAGGGTCCTGTAGTGCATGTGCATGTGTAGTGCGTGAATGCATAGGTGCTGCATCTGAACCTAAAATGCAAAGTTCTTGAAACTCAGTACACACTTAGACCACATGCTGGGTACTGAAACTCATAGACCATGGTCTTGCGTCTGCCTCAAACACTTGATTTCTAGTGAGGACCTGTTGCAGAAATTTATAATTATATATATAATATATGATATATATATGTTTTACAAAAACTTAAATATATATATAAAAGGGATGCCTGTCGCTTTAAATCCATGATTCTCGCTCACAGAAGTTGAACCAGACTGTCAACAAACAAAAACTGTTATATTTTAAAAAGTACAAAAGCTAAAATTCTGAATTTTTCAGATGTTATTCCCAACAACCGCATGGATGCACTGTGTTAATTTCAGAATTACGACAAAAAAAAAAAAACTGACATCAATTAGGTCATACCAAATGCATTATTTATACCTATCATAATTTATATCTCTCTACACGTGTTATAGATTTTAAGAACACATAAATCATAATACAGGGCTCTACGTTTAGATTTTTAACTACTTGCCCCTCGTGCCACTGAGCTGGTGTTTTTACTGGCCCGGATGCAATTTTATCTGGCCCAATACATTTATATGTTTTTTCATGATGGTTTTTATTTTCAGTATGTTTCTAACTGTATCTGGTAACCAAAGAGTGCCCACATCTCAAAAGAAAGTGGCTAAACAAAGCCTTTCAATATATGTTACTTCAGCCATTAAACATGTATATAGCAAGGCAAAAACAAGTATGGTAATCCAAACTTGGGTAACATTGAAATTAGAAAGCTAATTTAACATCATATATATATATATATATATATATATATATATATATATATATATATATATATATATATATATATATATATACACACACACACACACACACACACACACACACACACACACACACTTGGAGTTGGAAAGGAGTTATTTTTTTAACTCTGGGCTGTAATTCAATGTAAAACATCTACTGTTGAAATCCTGTGAATGGTTGGAGTAACTGCAACATTTGCACTGACCATTAAAAGTACAACCAGGGATCCTTGTTTTGAATTATTCATCTGATGTCAGTATTTGATGGCTAGTTGTAATTAGTAATGTTAAACTATTGCAATGTTGGAATGTATTATCTATTTTGGCCAGGTTACAATATTTACACTAAGATTATGTTATAAATATAATTTTTAGAATTAAACAGATGTAGAATATTTAGGTTGCTATACACAGGTGTTATTTTATTCTGAATACACTACATCAAAAATTGAAAAAATCAAAAAGTTCTACAATCCGATTGCGTATCTGGATATCCATCGGGACATCTTACTGTGAGACTGGATATGATGTAAATGAAATGTTGAATTCATAATATAAATATTCAATAAAGCTGCTGTTTTATCTGCAAGTCTGGGAAATTGATGCCAAACAAGGCAGAACGTTACTTTTTTTTCTGTCATAATGAAGCCTCCACGCTAAGTGATCATCTTCATATTTTTTTCATAATTACATTCTTTATGATTTATTGATTTCAGCATTTTCGTTTTGGCTTCTTGGTAGCATAGTTGTAGAAAACCCGATTTGTAAAAGATTTGCCGCGGGAACGAGTACCAACACAGCACTTCGGGACGTAATCTCAGATTCTGACTGTACAACAAATATGACGTACGGCGGGAAAGTTAGGATTAGTTCGTAGTTTTAAAAAATGGTTTGTAAATTAATTTTCAGATTTGACACACTGGCCTGTTTTCCTGGATTTATAAAATGGAAGCCACATGCACTATATATATATATATATATATATATATATATATATATATATATATATATATATATATATATATATATATATATATATATATATATATATATATATATTATACTAGTTAAATGTAACCGGCCCAGTCGGGCCTGTGGTGCTTCATAACTATCGGCCCCGGGCTGCCGGGCCATGGTTAATGTCGAACCCTGTAATATATTTCAAAAATAACAATCGTTTGAAAACAATACACTACTGAAAAGGTTAAAAAACAGATAACAAAAACTATGTTTGAAACAAATCCAGTACTGAAAAGGTGATGTAACAGACACAGATTTGGGGTTATGTGGTAACGTAGCCACAAAGCATGGTGGTAGATCGAGCAAAACGTTAACTGAGTACCATTTTCAGAGCCTCGGCAAGATGTTATTGTGTTAACGCTTTCCTTGTGAAACCAGGTTAGTTGGTTAGCTGATGTCAGATTCTTCTTCTGGGGCCAGTTGTACTAAACGGATCCGATCCTGGATCCAGGCTCCGGTCTTGCTCCTATGACTCATTAGGCTGCACTAAAAGGATCTGCGCTGATCCAGTATGAGACATCTAGTATACAATTTACAGATGGGTTTTAAATGTCAAATATTCAAATGCATGTGGAGTACATTTAAGACAAGCATTTCATCGTTACCATTCATTGTGATGTAAATATTACCTCACATCTCCATGTGTAAGCCTTTGCATGCATCACTGACAAGAAAGGCTTCATCTCTGTCAAATTCTGCAGCTCTGGTAAAGCAAGACCGCCTAATACAAGTACGACCAATACTTGTACATTATGTCTGTGCAGAAGAACTGCATCTTGGCGAGTGATGCTAGCTCTTTTTGCAGAAACAAAAGGTAAGCAAATATCTTCCCTCAAAACACTGAGACCTCTCAGCAAGTTGCAATGTCAAAACCATTACCATGCCTACCAATTTTCACAGCAATTCAGAAAATGTTAGCAAATGGTTTTACTGTCCAGAAAAATTTGGTCTTAAAAAAATAATAATAACAGCAAGAACAATAGGCTTCCAGCCAGTGGCTTGGAAGCCTAATAAAGATGCAGTAATAAGTAAAATAACATGATTGAGTTTAATCTTAACTGTATGATACTTAACCAGTTCACAAATGATGTGTTTACCATCACTGTCTTGGGTAATGGCTGGAGGTAAAGGTTTGAAAAAACCATCTAAAACTGTGTCTCTGTTGTGCGAGACAAAATTCTTGTGGAGAAAGCGGTCACAATCAGTACAATAAAACTGCTTTGGTAAGCACTCCCTACATCTCAAAACATCTTGTTGAGAGTAACAATGATGACACAGCTGATGAGACACATTCTCCGGTGCCAGAAGATTGTCCAGGAGTAATGACCTTGCTTCCCGCCACCTTTCCTGGGACAAAGACTGTCTCATACCCCAGTCAACAGAGGGTGCGGATCCTGGCTGTCCACAGTCCATGGGTTCCTTAGCAACACTGTTTAGGAGTTCATCAAGTTGCTGTAGTTGGAAATCTTTCATAGAAAGAAACAAAAATAAACACAGCTTACACTCAAGGCTCGATGTAGCTTACAATTTTGGAGAAAAGACATACAATTTGTAATGCATTTATGAACAGTGCATACCCATTCCTGGTTGAACACTAATATCCTCAGAGATTGGAGCACTTGCCAATGTCCTTGGTTGACTTGCTGACGTGCTGGAATTTGCTTCTGCAAAACGGTAATACATAACATTGCCACATTGTTCATACAACCACAAATTGTGTTGATGTCAGTATTACATAAAAATGTAGAACCATTATCTCAAGAAATAAGTTTATTTTTAGCTGTGTTTCTACTTCTAAAAGTTCACTCACCAGCACCATTAAAAAATCAATTTGTATGAGAAATCAGCAAACTGACCCCTTCCAGCAGTCTTCTGAGATCCTTTTGTGCTCAGAAACCCTACATTTCCATCATGGTCCCTTTTCTTCCAGGAGATTTGGATCTGTACCTCTTTTCTTTAATCTTTCTTCCTTTCCCTTTTCCATTTGAAGAGTAAGTAATAGATTAACATGAGTAAAATTTACACAATTGTAACATATTGTTAATTTATTTAAATTCAAAGTAAATTATAAATCTTGAATCCAACCACTTCCTGAGCAAACTTAAAATACCAGAATTAATCAACATTTTTCATAAACTACAGCAACATTTCCATTATGTTAAAATAGTACTAAAAATATATAAAAAACACAAGACATATACAAATAACATTGTATCCAAAACAGTTTAATCATAGCTCCCTCTCAATTCTGCTGGAAGTTTTTTCCGCCACATACATGTGCACATCATTGGCATGGAGAGATTAAATTGATATAAAGCAAATAAGCTATTTCAAGTTGTAAATAAAGTTGAATGTCCTTTCCACGATATATGCATTGCAATTAGATCCCACTTCCTCTTTCAATAATCACTGCACCCCCCAAATTACTCTCACCATTGATGTACAATTTTATATAAATCTTAAATACCTTAACAACTCTTTCAGTATACAATATAATGCCATTGTGAAATCTTTTTTTTTTTTTTTTTGCTGCGTGGTGAGATGAGGATTAACCAGCTGACTTAAACCCTCCCCACCGGTGTGGCGCTCGACCAATTGTACTCCACCACCTGGCAACTCCCAGCCACAGTCGGCAATGGTATAGCCTGGATTCGAATACACGATCTCAGACTATAGGAAACATCCTTCACTCAGGTGAGTGCTTTAACTGGATGTGCTAGAGGCGTGAGAAGCGGCAGGGAATATGGCTGATTTTCGTTTCTTTGCATATTAAATCGGAAAATTCTGTGTTAAGAACAGCCACGAGGCATTGTGGTAACAGCAAGAAAGCATGCTCCCAGGAATGCAAATTGGAAGAACAATTACACTACTGAGTCAACGCTTTTCTAGTGAGACCAGGCTGAGTAATTGATATGAAAAATGTACTTTTCTGAATGCAGTAGCAGAGATGTTCCATGCATAGGGAACAGAGATGAAAACTTCACACAGCACAGAGTAGACAGTTGCAATTAGAAAATGGAATTTATTGGTATTAGATGACAGTTTTCATATGGTTTTTAGTTTACCATTTAATTAAATTCTACTTCTATGTACAGTGCTCCCCCTTTATAACACTAGCCGGGAGCCATTGTTAAGAGACCGTGCTGTTTGTATTCTGCCTTATAATGTGAATACTAGCATTTGTGTAATAGAATTACATACCAATTGTAGTGAATAAAGCTAGAAATTTTGGTTTTTATTATAGATAACACTATGTAACACAATTTTTGTTCCTGGGTAGTAAGTGTTATTTCCTAATTGCTTATGCCTCAAAAGTATAGAAAATGGCTATTATTCCCCACAAACTTTGCTTTTGTGACCAGGACAGTGATATTTCAAAATATCACTATTTCCAATGGGAAAACAGGCAAATGTGTGTCTTAATAATAGCCATGTTCTATACTTTTGAGGCATAAGCAATTAGGAAATAACACTTACTACCCAGGAACAAAAAAAAAAAAAAGTGTTACACAGTGTAATAATCTTTCTTTTATTCACCAAATTAATATGAGTTCGGCCTCAGATTCATCCATTCTGTTGTCGTACTGATCCACCTGTCCATACTTGAACTGTTCCAAGCACAACTGTACCGGTATGAAACCTGGTCTTGACTGGGTTTCATATGGATAAAGTTATACTAGCACCACGCTGATAACCACTGTAACTATAGAAAATAGGCAAGTGTGAACAAAAGCCCGTTCACACTTGTCCCGAATTCTACTGGTTACCTATGACCAATATGACATGTAAAGACATTGTGCACGGTCGTTTCAGTACTTTGTATAAGAAACAACAAAAAAAAAAAAAAAAAAAAAAAAAAGAATGATGAAAGCTGTTTGTGCAAATAGGTGACCCCAGTCACGTTGTTAATGAAAATAGATTGGTTGGCCAGTTACCAAATCAACTAATCAATTTATTTAATTGAGGTCCACCTGCAATATACTGAACTTGATCCCTTTGTTTCTATATTTCCTGACAAATACACCTGGACACAATTCCAAAATGAGTTGATGTGGTTTTTGTTTCTTATCCAGTTGAATATTTACAAACTAAATCCATTTAGGAGAATGGCATTCCATACATTGTGATATAAGGACAAGGTAGCATATACAGTACAAGAGCATCCCAGTCACAGCTTGTTATGGGTGTTTACAGGTTCAGTTTGGTAAAGAATGGGTAAGTCAAGTTTCATATTAGAGCTATTTCTGACAAGTTTCTATGTTAAATAAGGATCAGGCGTGGGTCTACTTTTGTAGTTCATGTGGAGATTAGAAACCTAGGGAGACATTTCAGGGAGCCTTGAATTTCTGTGAATAAGGGTTGCTTTCAGGACATTGCATGATACATGACTAATAAAATATTTATCCATCAACTCTTTGGACATTTTTCATAGTGGATTTTAGGTCCCTGCAGACAGACATGCTGAAAACTGTTATTGATAGTAGGGGAAATGAAATAAAAAACCATTAAAATGTTAGCAAAATAAATAAATAAATACTTCTGTGCCTTAGAGAAATTAAGAATGAAACAAAACAGAATACATGATCTTAGTTTCAGGAAAAAAAAAAAAAAAAAAAAAAAAAGAAAAAACTGTATTTTCAATGTTGTTGCTGCTCCACTGAAATACCCACAAGCTATAGTATACAAATTCAACGCATGTATAGAAATCAAATGTGTGTAACAAAACCACTACACTTTGATTTACAGCACTATACCATTAGAAGGTCAGAGTTAAAGTTAAACACAAAAAACTATGTTGTCTGAAGTGAACCGACATACTGTACAAGTTAAGCAGTGTGTGCTGGAAAGCCTTATCAGAACATAGGTCAGGTAAGGGAGCAGTGGCAGCCTTACCTGACAATTTCCTGTCTTTTTCGGAATTGTCAGCTCTTACTGTTAAGTAAAACTTGTGTTTAATATCCATTCTTTTTTACTGGAAGGCTGATTTTAAAACATGATATTTATATGCAATGCAAAGTAGATCCCTCCATTTAGATTGTAGTCCCCTCTGTATATCTTAAAGGAAGTTTTTGGTTTGCTATGTTTTTTTTAAATTTATTTATGGTGCAACTCTTAGTCTTTGTATAAGAACAATGATCTACTATTAAAGCAAACATTTCTAAGTATGACCACATTTTAGATACATTATACACATATACATGAACAACAGGATCTCCTGTATATTTGTTACTCCGTTAACTGGGGATTTCAACATCTAAACAAAACGCTGGGGTAAATCACGTACAAAAACACTTTTAAGCATTGCCTTTACTTTTTTTTTGGTTCAAATGCAGCTACCCTAGTGTATTCACAACTATACTGTATGTATTGCGTGACTCAGTTCACAAGGAATGAGGGTTCTGAACATAAATGATCAGTCAAATGCTGCAAATCCATAATTGTTTGTGAGCAATTTATTATGTGATTTTTGTGTTCAGAAAGAAACCCTCAAACATGGTAATATTAATTATCATGCACATTCTATGTTTGTAATATGTTATCCACAATATATTAGCATTACGAATTCAAACAGTTGTATTGTAAACTGAAGGAAAAATGCTGCAGGGTAATTTTCTCAGTAGGATTTTGGCAATAAATAAACGGCATCCAGTATGGTGTGCTCAGGAAAATATTGGCTTTATTGAGAACTGGGATAGATTTTGGAATTGGCCAAACTGTTATAGGAAAGATGGGTTGCTTTTGAACCATAATGGAGTAGGCAAAACCTTTGTTCTAATCAACATTTGGGCCGATGGTTCAATCCAGAGAAGCTTGGATAGAAGCGTCTTTAACAAGCTGCTTCCGGGGCATTGATACGTGCATCGTGCACTTTCATCTGTCACCCAGGTCAACCCTGCTTATCAAAAGCAGTGTGAAATCATGTACCCGACCTGCATGACACCGGGTCCTGACCCAAGTCAGTTCTGACCTGGGTAGAGCATGCCAATGTGAAAGGATTATTGCTATACACCAAGTTCATAATACAATATGCATCACGATATACAAGCCCCAATACGATACATATCACAATACGTGTATTTTTTTAATTTTTATTAAGCAATTTATGACAGTCTATATACAGTATATACACAGTCAAAACCATTTACAACGTGCCTGGAATATAACCTACACACTGATATAAAGAACCAGTATCATGGAACCGAATAAAATTGTATTCAATCATGTTTAAATTCTCTTTAAATTCTCATTTTAGTACGTACTCTAATAGTACATATTTCCTGTTATTACGCACGCACCACAATGGCACACAGTGGTCTGTGCTGTGCATATTGCGTACTCGTAGGCCTACTTCTTGCTGTTTGCTCTCTGTAATTTATGCAGTATTATCATGGCCAGCGCTAAACATGATCATCAGTTTCACTTAAGGACAAACTGTACATTATTGAAGAAACCTTAAAGGGACAAAAGCAGTCATAATTGTTTAAAAAGCTCAAGTTTAAAAAGCAGCAGTTGCTGAGGCAGTCGTCTAAGGCCCTGTCCACATTAGAGCAAAAAAAACCTGACAACCGAGTTCAAAACCGATTTACCTGAACCCAAGCCTCTTAGAGCATCCAAATTGTCATAATGAAATCGAGTTAGTTTAACCCAGCTGTTGTTGAAAAAAACACTTTGCTGGATGACTGTAATGAAACTACTGTAATGTATACACGTTCTTTCTTTAATTCGGGTTTGTCTTTTCTTTATTCTCGTCTCATGTAACCAGGGGGATTATGGCAATGTACTTCCGCAATGCACTAGGGGATACCGGAGGATACTGTGTAACCAGACTTGCACACGGTTCACTTTCAGACTACAGTTAAACCAGTTTATCTAACCGGACAACCGAATTAGAGACTACGTCCTGAGTAGGTTTCAAACTCGGTTGTTGAACTCAGTTATGAACCGTGTTTAGTGTGGATGCAAATCGATTTAAGCACTGTTAAACAGGTTTTGAACCCTTAACTCGGTTTTAAAATGGTATTGTGGCCAGGGCCTAAAAGACTAAAAAAACATACAGGCAATGATTACTGTACTATACCTGAACTGACAGTTTGTATGGTAATGATTATTGACTTGTATATTATTATTATTATTATTATTATTATTATTATTTAATTATTATTATTATTATTATTATTACTGTACTGTTTTTTTTTATGAATTTGTTTATTTTACTAATTACAGTACAGTATTATTCAGTACATTAATTACATGAAACAATTGAAAACAATGTAACTTCTGTAATAAACCTTTGTACTACAGTGAAAACATTGTATATGTACATTAATCAATTAGTATTGTACTAGGTTTTGATTTTTGTGCTGATTTGGCAGGTATGTGCATGTATCTGGTTATTACATACCTTGGTTATAACATACTGTTTTTACGGTCCCAATACAGTACGTTGTATTAGAGTTTTTTTGGAAGTACTTTCTCTAAAGGATTGTTATTAAAGTATTTAGTCCTGAAGAAAATTAATGAATACGTTTTATCAACAGGCTTCCAATTTCAAAGGATTGGGCTGTATCTTTTATTCCCACAAGCCAAATACCGGATAACATACTCTAATAACCCAAAACACAATTTTATAATTCTGTAGAGTCCAAAATGAAACTGCCCGAGGAGTTATATGACTCCTATCCTGAAACGACTGTTGCCAGACACTTTTCACTTTGTATATTTACCCTTTAGGACCAAACGTTTTTCAGTCGGATGCTTCATGTGGACAAGATTTTTTTTTTTAGTTGTTGTTGACTCTCTTTCTATAAAAATCACTTAGTCTATTTTTTACAGTAGCATCTTGGAATTGTGTGTTGGGTAAACATTTTATATATATATATATTATATATATATATATATATATATATATATATATATATATATATATATATATATATATATATATATATATATATATTATATTCTGGAATACATAAGACGAACCTTCATATTTTTGTACAATTAGATACTGGCCTTTCAAAACAACGTTTTATAACTACAAACCCGTTTAATTCTGCAAAAAGTAGACTAACTAACGGTACTGATTGATTGCCATGACACGTTTAGTCTTTATAAGCAACAATGGACACTTATCTCACTTATTTTCTCAAAATAAATATTTATAAATAATATAGTTATTTATTTCATTATTAGCAGTACTGTAATAAGGAAAAAAAAAGTACCAATACATTAAGTTCATGAAATAGTATATACTTATATACACTCGTTTCTTGATATTTATAAATATTAAAACACGAGACAAAACTAAATGTTCTAATAGGACTTATATAACCAGAAGTCAAATACATTGGATTTACAGTGTATCCCTATTTTTTTTCTAAGCTGTAAACAAGTTATTGTGTCATGTGTTTCGTTTACGCGTACTTCCTGAAAATGTCTCCACCCTTAGAAACAACAGGATGTGAAGTTCAGTCCCTCCCCATACAATTTACATTCAGCTATTGGATAATGGAACACACTCCTTTCTTTTTATTTGGCATGTTCATTGTTGTATCACAATACATAATCCCTGGATCGTGGATCGAATCGTTTTATAAAAGACTGCAATGCATCGTTACACCCCTAGTTACCGCATTGTGTAATATTTCCTAATACTTATCATTTAAGGTTTAAATTAAGTGTTATACCTATTACAGTGACAGTGACAGTGACAGTGATACATGCAAAGGGTAGAAAGCTTTTGGTATGTTTAGCTTCTTTATTTATGGTGAATTGGTTATATTTTATTATTTTGTAAGGCTTATTTTGTATTCATAAATGTTTTGTGTACAAATATGTATACATTTTAAAAGTATGTATTCATTCTCACTCAAATTCTCTCAATTTTTTAATGTTTACACCCGGATGCACATACAAGTACCTGCCCTTTTTGTTGAGAATTTCATCTTTGTTTAGATATATGGTGAAATGTCAGGATGGAGTGCCACATCTATTACTGAAAACAGAATATGCTTTTTGAGAAGTACCATTCAATAAATGTTACATGGTGTGTTCTGTGGTGGGCAGGCAAGCAGATTGCAGATTGACTGTAAGCAATTTAATTCAGTGCGCAACCCTGTGCTAAAGATTAGCAGTCAATTATTTAATTTAAACTGACAGTTCCCATTCAATTCAGATTTTACATTCAAACTGAAACCTTTTGGTTGACCTGTCCAATTGGATGGCAAGTGTGCATTAATTTATGTTACAGACATGGATATTCAAACCATCTCTACAAAAACCACATACTATATATATCTATATATATATATATATATATATAGATATAATATATATATATATATATTAATGGACACGTCCAGGGCACTGCCTTGCAACAATCCAGTTTTTAGAATATCTGTGAGATATCAAAAAAATCTACATCTCTTGTGAATCTATAAAAATAATAGCTCTCTTTACACTGATCTACACATATACAGCATGCTAAACAGAGCTGTTTGAGAAGCATTTTTTGAATAAACTCAACCACAAAAAAAAAAAAAAAATCTAAATATTTATAAGGCTTGTATTTGACCTCATAATGTAAAGCGGGTAATTAAAACACTGATTGTTGTTCCACTGGTGCAGCAGTGTGTAACACATAACAGACTACACTTAAGTTTAAATTTGACTGTTAAAAGATGAATGTATGGTGGGGTTGCAGTGCTAAACAAATGCAAAGGATTTGGTGCTGTGCCTCATGGTTTAACCACATCTCTTCAAAATCCTTTTTTTTTGTTTCGTTTCCATCTGTTGGCTATAAAATTAATCAATAAAAAACAATTGTTGCTTCCAGTTTATCAATTTTGGTGCCAATTGACCACTAATGACTAACCATGGGGCCATAGCAAACTGAACCAAACAAAATGGGACTGATATTGCAATTTGTTTGTCTTCAGTGCTTCAGCTGATGTCTGGTAATAAGTAACCAATTATTTTCAAGGACAAATATATCGATTTGAACCCCTTTTGTTTGGTTTTAATTTTTTTTTTTTTTTCTGTAGAATAGACAAATAAAGATTTTAAAGTCTATAGGCCAAAAGGTCGGGGTAATTGTACACTGTATTTATATAGTCTTATAGACAACAAACATCCATGTGGGTTGTGTTACTGTAGTAGCCAGGAGTTAACACAACTGGTAAGCAGGTAAGCATGCACATCAATAATAATTTAAAAAACAAAACAAAACAATGCAGACTTCCATATTGTTTTTAAGATGCAAATTCGTACTGTCAGTATATGAACAGGAAAGCATTTTTTCATATAGGTAGCAAGGGTGCTCATGCTTGCAAGGTCAAGCATATTATCTGGCTGTGACCCATACCTGCCTAACCTCCCAATTTTCTACTGAGTCTCAGGGTCTTAGTGTTTCAGCACTTGACAGGAGTATATAATACGTTCTTTCACAATGACTTTGATTTTATTACAAAGCCTAAATTGTCAGCTATATTGTATTGATTTCAATATGCCACATAAGCTTCGGGTCTGGCGGTTGCAGAAGCAAATGCTTATAATTTATTCGTTTTTATGATTATGCAGCTGAAACACCGTATAGGTATTTAATTTAAATATTTAGTAACGGACATGCACGAGATATTCATACACGCAGAGATATTTAAATTTGAATTGCAAAAGCCGTTCAAAAAGTGGCTATGGTGGTGCTAGTGTCAAATCTAGCTTAAAGACCTACTTTTATAGAAAGGCATTTTTATGACTGTTTTTATTTTCTGTTTTGTTTGTTTGTAAAATGCTTTGAGATGTTGCTTTTAAAGGCGCTATATAAAATAAAGTTTTTATTATTATTATTATTATTATTATTATTATTATTATTATTATTATTATTATTATTATTATTATAAAAATGGAGGCATTAAACCACAATGGGAGAAAGTGCTTTCACTGAAAACAGTGGTAAACCTCTGTGTCTCATCTGCATTAAATTGCTTACACACTACAAGGCACGTAACTTCAAATATCACTGTGAAGCAAATCACAACAAAGTTTCATCTGAATATCAGACTTAAGGACAAACAAGCTAGCCTCTTTAAAACTAGTCTCAGCAGTCAGCAAATGCACCTTTCGGCATTCAGTAAAGAAGCTGTTGTAACTAGTCACGTGAGTTTTGTTATGGCATGGACTATCACCAAAACGCCCTTATTGAAATGGAGAATTTGTTAAAAAGACCATTTCAGAAGTGGTGGCAATTTTGAATCCAGATAACAAGAAACTTCAACGACTAGTATGACACTATGGAGATCTTCAATATCAGTGCTGATGTTGCAAAAAAGATGCAAAGCAACTTAAATAACTTGGATGTTCAGCTTAGCACTTGATGAGTCCACAGGCATCCAAGACAAACCACAACTAGCAATATTTGCTTGCTATGTTTCATCCGATATAAATGGAAAAGAAGAAATGTTGGACTCAGTGGTTTTGAAAGGAACAACCCGCTGTGTTAACATTAAGAACACAATGGATAACACACTGGAGAAGGCTGGTGTACCCCTGGACAAACTTATCAGTGTTGCAACAGAAGGAGCTCCGGCCATGTTAGAAAAAAAAAAGTAGGCCAAATCGGACTCTTGAATAGTGATCCCAAGTTCCTGGACTTTCTCCCTGTACATTACATCATACATCATGAACATCCCATCGGCAAATATTTCAAAAATGAAAATGTCATGACAATTGTCAATTTTATCTGCATAAATAGGAAGACTCACCAACAGTTCAGAAATGTATTCAAATATCTTGATCTTGAAGATAAACCTGACAATGTCTCCTTCGTCTGTGTGGTGAGGTGGCTATCAACCAGTAATGTCTTAACCAGGTTTGTGGAACTGTTCCTTGATAAAAAGGAAAAGTCCCATCTACAACTGGAAGATCCACAGTGGCTGGTGGACGTGGCATCTCACTCAATTATGATTCACTTATTGTTATCTCTAAACCTGATATTCCTGGGACAGGATAAGCTCATTTCTGACCTTACTCGGACAGTCTTCAGATTCCAGAACAAGCTGAAGCTTCTACAGAGGGACCTAAAGTCGAGAGACTTTAACCACTTTCCTCGCCTCAACAATATGGAAAAAGCATTCCCTGAAATCAAAGTAGAAGAGCAGACACTTGAGGAATATAGTAGCAAATTACAAGGAGTGCTGGATAACTTTCATCACAGATTTGAAGACTTGCAGAAGTTGAAACCCTGCTTTGCCTTAATAGCGAATCCGTTTATGATTGATGTGGTCAATAATGGCTGTCTGATCCCCAAACCTCTGGTAACAACTACATCTGCTGTGAAAATGGAACCACTGGAAATCCACAAGGACAAGGGTTTAAAGATTATGCATACATCAGTCTACAATCGAGTTCTGGAACCAAGTGCCAGTATTCTCAACTCAAGAAGACAAAAGTGCGACTCATATCAATTTTCGGCACAACAGACTGCTACGAGACGCTTTACTCCATGCTCATGTTCTTGAAAGCAAAACACTGTTCTGTACTTACTGACCAACACTTTGTGGAACTCCTCTGTAGTGTCCTGACAACATATCAGCCCAACTTCAAGCAGCTCATGCCCAGGATGGATAC
Organism: Polyodon spathula; assembly: GCF_017654505.1. Lineage (NCBI taxonomy): Eukaryota > Metazoa > Chordata > Actinopteri > Acipenseriformes > Polyodontidae > Polyodon > Polyodon spathula. The sequence goes on along the minus strand of NC_054535.1, from coordinate 47,272,036 downwards.
CCACTTCAGCTTGAACATGGAGTAAAGCCACTAGCAGTGTTACGGTGATTAGTACAGTAGTCTCTGGCTAAGAAAAAACCCTGGGGAAGCAAGCAAAGTGTTCTTGTATGTAAATAAACTATAATAATAAAGTAACATGCAAACTAACGTTAATAAAGCTAAAGCATAACAACATGATCAAATAGCTTAAATTGCAATGTACTATGAAATTAGCTGGCGGGTGTGTTTCACAATGGCAGTGGCAAAAATAATGGCCGTAACTTAGGGTTAACTTAACGTTAATAAACTAACTGTCAAACCAAATTAACACAGAATTCCTACACACGTTACAAAATGCAGCAGCAATATACAAGACATGCACAATATTTAGCAGAATGGTGAAGCAACTCGCCAGAATAGGAAACACTAAATTGCTCGGCGACTTGTGTCTGATTCAGGTTTTTTCAAGAGCGCCAACAATTTCCAACTTTGTGTAGCAAGAGAAACAGCGGCATATTTTTCCGTTTATTTACATGTCATTTTGTATCATTGAGGTGCACGCGTGTAAATCAGAATACAAAACAAATCAATTATATGACGACGGTTCTTGAAAGGTACTGTAATCCCTTTCGAAATAAATGCAGTACATTTGTCATCTGCAAAGCTGTCAAAGGTATTTAAAACACTGAGCAGTCATAATATTTATATATATATATATATATATATATATATATATATATATATATATATATATATATATATATATATGAGGTCTTTTGGTGAAATATTGGCAGTTATCATTTTGGTTCATAATAATTGAATATAAGTGCAAAATACATACAGTATGAACAGAAATAACTGAAAACACAACAGCGTTACATTGAAAGTTGAATAAACTAGATCTTCCGTGCAATAAAAATTATACAAAAACTATGTAAGGCTCTCTAGTGTCAAGAGATAACAAGTACTGCAGAGATAAAGTGTACAATTCCGTTATAATGTTGGAGAGAATTTAACACTATGTGTCTTGTGGCTCTTGACCATATGAACATTTTGGTATGCGGCTCGTAGGGTCAGGATGTTTGGCCACTCATCAAATGAGAGGTGACTCTTTATTCTAACTTGGATAATAACATAATAGGGGTCCAGAAGTCTCCCAAAGGGTTTACAGAGTTTGTTAGGACATTCGTAGTTTGGGCATCACCATATTTATAGCAACGACTTGCTGGTATTTTGAAAAAACTTTTTATATATATATATATATATATATATATATAATCATATATATATATTATATATAATAATATATTATATTATATATATATAATATATAATGCATATTTTTATGGGATACCCACTGCTTATTAAATGTGCATTTTTTTTTTTTAATAACCGCTTTCAGCTTCCCTGGCCTTGCCATATTTACAATTGAAGTAAGTGATTTGTAATAATTATGTGTATCACTGAGCATATTTTTCATGCACTGTTTATTTTTAGATGAAAGCAATGCCTCAAGCAAGTTACAAGTCAAGCAGCATAAAAGGTAAGAAAAAAAAAAAAAACATTCTCCCATCCGCTAAGATCCTTTTGACAGTTTTCTACATTTTCAGTTGGCTGCTGTGTTTTAGATGATGTAATATCATCATTTAAATATTAACAAATACTAATAATAGTTAAAAGAAAAAAAAACACTAAATACTAATTTATTTAAAGATTGATTCTTGATTCGATGCTATGCAACACCAAACAAATATATACAGTATATATTGTATCAGATAGTTTGAATCAACTGAAAGTGACCTCACCATTTTTGAGTTTTCCAGAACACGGGATACACCATTTAGCAGTAAACGTGTGCAGTACCTATATTATTTATAATGTTTTTTTTTTTTTTTTTTTTATGGGGTCGATATTAGTTTGTATCATACGGCACCCTATATTATCAGGAAATAAGCAATGTGATTGGTTGAGCAAGGTTCCAGCTGTCAGTATATTAGATATATATGGACAGTAAGAACTGTGTCACATACTGTCAACACTCGGATATCCGTTATCCAGATACGCGTCAGTTTTAACGCTCTGGCGAGATTAATTCTAATTTCAGTCAGGTATATATATATATATAATATATATATCTAATATATATATATATAGATATATATTATATTATATATATCATATATGCAACAATATACTTACCCCCCGCCACGCGATGTTATATTGCAACAAATGAATGCACTTACCCGCCACACGCGATTTCCGGCTTTCCGAGTGCTTATTGACAAACTGGCTGTTGACCACGCATATTATAAAATCTGTGCCGGATGTGGCTGAGGGATAAACTTGGTAATTGATAGTCAGTTAATCCCTCGGCCACAATATAAAAACTCTCAGCTTTGTCTGAACTTCGTGTGTTCAGAGGCGGAACACGAGTCGTGAGTAGAAGTGAAACCTAAAGTAAACAATTGCTATGCGTGTTTTGTTCCGTATCTGTTTTGTCTGTTTATTTTGGCCACTGTGCTGTTTTGTTTTGTAAAGGTTTCTGTTTTGTTCAGCCTTTATTTAATAATTAGACATGTGCATCAGCGCTTTCCTAACCTGCTGTACTAACTATCTGTGTCCATTATCTTCTGAAGCTCTCCTGTGAAATATGTTGTCAAGAAGTGGGAAACAATGCCTCCACACTCAGGCCAGGAACAGTACTGCAGGTGATTTTTATTTTAAATCCAACATGCCTTAAATAATACTGTTACTATTATCGCTTCCGTTAGGCTTTTGCGATATCGTTCTGTAGTTTCTTTGATTGCATAATGTTAAGTAAAACATCTAAATTATGTTAATCAGTGCAGCATTTTTTGCCGCAGTTTACACAAACCAAACAAAACTAGAAGGTAAAAAACATAGACTATATAAAATAATATGGGTCAGAATATATTATCACACAAAAATATGTCTCTCATTAGTTTAGAGCTAGCACTGCACTTGTGCATTACTGCTCATAACTAACGAGAGACATATTATTGTGTGGTAATATATTCTGACCCATATATTATTTATTTATTCTCTCTCTCTCTCAATTCAACTCAATTTAAAGATGTTTAAAAATCATACCAAATGATTACAGGAAATACATTTATGTAAAACGATACACAAATATTTAAATAAAACAAACACATAGATACATATTTGTAGGATGGAAGGTAGTTCCTATAAGTGAAGTGTAATGAGTCTGTTTAAACATTGAGGTTGTACCTGTCCTGCCTCAACTCATGACACTGCCTGATGTATTCAGCAGCTGTGAGTGCAGTGTCGGTGCTCACATCCGGAATGATTACCATCGTATCCTCTACCTTCAGTGTCTTCTCTCCACAGGTTTCCAGGTCTGTTAGTGTTGGACTGTTTCTATTTCCAGGTTGTGGTCACTGACTCTGTATTTGGTCATTGTTTGGTCAAGTCTTTGACTTGTCATCTTTTTTAAAAGAGGTGACGCTTGTAAACAAACTAGTAGAAGAAAGGTTTTCATTAAAAGGTGAATTTGTTCAGATGTATCAAATATAATAATGTCCAGTGTTCCGCATTTAAAAATAAATTAAACAACGGAGAGGGAATTGGCCCCATATGGAAAGTTAGTGTCTCCCATTAGAAGCATTTACCTGGGTTGTAAAAATGATAGCATTAAACACATCTTGTCTTTTCAGAGACAGGCATTCTTGCTGCTAAACAACCCAGGGCAAATTTTTTATGTTGCCTGGAGTTTAAACGTTGAAGGATCTGTTGTGTTATGCTCGCTAGCAACGATACTATGCAGTGTTTTAATTGTGGAGAACAGGGACATCAAATAACAGCCTGCCTGAGAAAGGGTGCTGCTGGAAGGGTGGAGTTTGCTGATGTTGGGGGTGAGCGGGAAAAAGCGCTGGCTCCCACACCAAAGTGGGAGCCAGAAAAGACCGGAGGAGATAAAACAGGTGATCGGGTCACGAGTAAAGAGACCCAGCCACAGCCGAATGCCAAATAGACAAGGCAGCATCTCTGAAGAAATTGAAGGTGAACAAAATAATATTATATACAGTTGTATAAAATAATAATAAAAAGAAGCTGCAGAACTGCCTAGCAGTGAGCTCCACGCATGTTATGATAAGAAAGGCGTCTTTGGAAGAATTCGACCAGCAAAAAAAGGTACAGCTTAAAAAATAATATTAATGTGATACAAAGAAAATTCACTAATGTTTTAAAACATAATCTTTAAAATGGCTATTTTTAATATGAATTTTTTTCATTATTACTTGTTTTGCTCTGTCAGTTGTAATCCTTTTAATTGCCATGGAGAAGTGCTTTTTTTATCTCTTTTAACCTGAGTGGCTGCAGACAGTCTTTAAAAAGAGTGCAGCTTTTTAGAGCAGAAGCGGCTCCGGCAGTAGCTCGGGGGTGGCAGTGCTTTTTAAGCCCAGCCTAGGAATAGTTTTATTAGACATTGATGAAATTGAAAAAGGGAGGCTTTTAGAAATACGGGTAGGCTGCGAAAAACTGTGTGTGTGTGTGTGTGTGTGTGTGTGTGTGTGTGTGTGTGTGTGTGTGTGTGTGTGTGTGTGTGTTTATTAACCCTTTGTGGTCCTATGTCAGACCAGGTCCAACGTTTCAATTTTCCCTTTCCAGTCCGATTGTCGGACACTGTCCGACATCATCAAAAAGATGTCAAGCACAGGTCTCTAGTTGTTTTTCCTCCAGAAAAAGTCAAGAAAACCTTTCAATGGCTGAGTGAGACCGATAAGAGCTGAGAGATGAATTGGATAGCATTATTGAAGAGTTTGGTGATAAAATGAGTGATCCGGAGAAGATTTAACAGTATGTACTAGTTTAAAGAGGTGTATGAAAAATACAGTGAACAATGGGTGGGGCTTGTCTGGAGATGCAGTGTGGAGTGTCCTTTTGATATACAATGCCTTTTAAACCTGTTTTACTATGCAAAAAAAATAAACAGCATGTATGAAAATAAATCTGATCTGATGCACCTAACAGGCGCTTAATAGATGGACTGCTGTGGCAAAGTGGCTGGTAAAGGGAAGAGGTGTAGCGGTGATGCGGTGCAGGAGTGACAGGCAGACAATGGTAATCCAGTGAAAACGTGTTTTATTTCTATTTCAGGTTTGGTAACCGTAAAATAAATCAATCCCCGGCAATACACAACAATGTGTAAAGCAAGGGGATAACACAAACAGGGCACAGTCCCGAACAAAACAAACACACGGTCACCAGTCCTGGGTGAGTGCAGTCGTGATGGTGGTCAGTGCAAACACAGGTAGTGTGGTGTGCAATAGTGCTCCGGACAGTGCTGACCCTTGGCGACAGCTCTGGAGGTGTGCTTTAACTGTCTGGTGGTGAAAAACACAGACAGTTACAATGACAAACACAACAAGACACAACACTTAATTTTCTTTCACAACAAGAGCTCCTCTCTCGAGCCTTCTCTCTCCAAATGTTTACCCAAATGAAGGAGAAGATCAGCTTTACCCTGGCCCCTATATGTAATTCCACATGACATCTAGGTAAACGGTTGCAGCTGCCTTATTACTTGCAGCTGCCCCTCGTTTAACTTTCAGGTCAATACGGTCTTACAACAGAGTCTCGCTTCTTTTCAGGCTGACCGACTGCCCTGTCCCGGAAACAAACTGTCAGGCCAGCCCTTCCAGATACTTCTTCCGTTCTTTAGCGCCCTCACAGGTCGGGAGGGAAATTTATCACCAGAACTCATTATCTTTCTGTCACAACCGCTAAGGGTTAATATTCATGCTCCTAATCAGAGGAGGAACTCTCCCATCAGTTTTCTTTTCAGCCTGGAAAAAAAGGAGAGCAGTCAGCCAAAAGATGGCTTGTATCCAGATGCCCTACAACTCAATTCTACAGTCAGCTGTACAAAGATCAGCTCTGTGAACAACAAGACACTGACCAGCTGCTCCAGGATCTGCCCAGCCTCAGCGAGGTGGAACAGCACCACTTGGACGCACCAGTGACCTACCAGGAGCTGACCGCTGCTGTTACACAGCTCTCAAATGGCAAAGCTCCTGGGATAGACAGACTGCCCGCTGAATTTTATTGCTGCCCAAGAATGGAAATCTGCCTGCTCAAAAACTGGAGACCTGTATAGCTTTTATGTTCTGATTTGAATATAATTTCAAAGTGTTTGACAAACAGACTGAAAACAAGTATTGGAACTGTAATACACAATGACCAAACATACTGCATACCTGGACGTTCCATTTTTGGTAACTCGTTTTTAATATGTGATTTTTTTATCTGTTGCAAACATTTATCATTTTAATGTAGGACTGGTCTTCTTGGACTAAGAAAAAGCATTTCACAGGGTTGACCACATATTTTTAAAACCCTGGAATCCTTCGGGTTTGGCCCTGTTTCTATTTCTTATATTCAGCTTTTATATTTAAATGTTTTTTTTTAGTATTTTAAAGATTAACAATCGGCTACATCAGCCTTTCCCAGTGTATTGGGGTATTAGACAGGGTTGTTCCCTGTGTGGCATGCTGTACTCACTGGCTATACAGCCTCTGCTGCACCTGCTGAGGGTTAAGCTAGCTGGTTGGGCAGTGCCCACCTCACCGTCCCCTGTCACAATTAAGGTGTCTGCCTATATAGATGATGTAAATGTGTTTGTGTGCCATGACAGAGCCATCCAGGCGTACAGCAGAGTCTGAGCACATTTGAGAGCATCTTTTGCGTGCATCAATTGGGCAAGATGTGCTACCTTCCTGTCAGGCAGTTGGCTTGAACCCCTCCCCTGTTCTACCTGAGGCGTTGAGATGAGACAGTACAGGTATTAAAGTGCTAGGGGGACCTGGTGGATAGGATGAGGGGGACGTTGCGAGGACTGTTGGCTCAGCTGTGCTTCAGGGGGAGGGTGTCTTAGTTATCAACAACTTGGTGGCCTGCCCGGGGCATTGGAAGAGGAGATTCAGAGGATTTCTTTTGGGGTGGGAGACACTGTCTGAGACTGGCAATTCTGTATTTACACACTAATTGGGGGGGGGGGGGGGGGTAGCAGGGGCTGGTCAGCATTGCCAGCAGGGTGGCAACCTTCAGACTGCAGGCAGTTCAAAGGCTCTTGTACCCTGTGGAGGAGGCCCATTGGAGGAAGTTGCCTTCCTTCCTCCTCTTCATCAGAGTTGGGGGGCTGGGGTTTGACAAGCACCTGTTTTGATTTGAAAATTCTAGGTTAGACAAGACATGTCTCCCGTCTTTTTATCAAAGTATTTTTATTGCCAAGCGAGCAGTGAGGGTGGATAGAGATGAGGTGTCCCTGATAGGCTGGGCCTTGCTAGAGGAGCCCCTATTCTTCAATCCACTCTTCCCTGTTTTCAGTCGATGGTGCTCTGTGCCAGCTTTGTGAAGGCAGGAGTGACCAGACTGGCTCATCTGATGGATCTCGAGCTCTCCCGCTGGTTAACTGTTGCCCAGCTGGTTGAGTGGCTGGGCTGGCATTCAGAGAGGTTGGCAGAGAAAATAATGATTTATTTATTTTTGGGGTCTCCTACAGTTTTAAAATAAGAAACAGGTGTGTTTTAATTAATGCTATAATGGGCCAGGCAAAACTGGCAATTTTAAAATCATGTAAGAATTAACTGTCTGGATCCAGGTTGACCAGTGTCGTGGTGCAGTTCAGAGTGCTGGTGGTCAGCCGGATCAGAGTGGATTTTGAATATTTTAAAATGGTCAGTTACCTGGAAGGCTTTTGGAGAGGTGGTTTGTGGGAAACACCTTGTGTCCTGTGAGCAATTAAACCCACCTGAAGTCACTATCCTTCAGAAATATGGCTATGTGTGCCTCATTTCTAAATATTTTATGGAAATGTCTAGAAACAACATTGGCCAACTTTTATAAAATGGCTTTCTTAATGTAACTTTAAAATTGCTTTATTATTATTATTATTATTATTATTATTATTATTATTATTATTATTATTATTATTATTATTATTATGTATATACTGTTATTTAAATGGTCTGACTCTGGCAGTTGTATGTGTGACATTATGATCAAGAGAGGAATTGATGCTGTAAATCTCCCTACTGTCCACAAAGGGCGCTGTGTAAGGTTGGTAGTACACTTCACCACAGAGGAGTCGACTCGACGTTGGGCAGAATCAGGAAGTGAGCCGTCTTGGAGGAAGTACGTAGCTGCACATACTCTAAACCAGGGGTCTCCAGCTCTGGTCCCAGGTGTCTCCTTATTTGGTGTCTCCAGTGTGTTCAGCATGACACACAGGGAGCAACCCTGTCTAATACCCCAATACACTGGGAAAGGCTGATGTAGCCGATAGTTAATCTTTAAAATACTAAAAAAAAACATTTAAATATAAAAGCTGAATATAAGAAATAGAAATAGGGCCAAACCCGAAGGATTCCAGGGTTTTAAAAATATGTTGTCAACCCTGTGAAAAGCTTTTTCTTAGTCCAAGAAGACCAGTCCTACATTAAAATGATAAATATTTGCAACAGATAAAAAAATCACATATTAAAAATGAGTTACCAAAAATGGAACGTCCAGGCATGTTTGGTCATTGTGTATTACAGTTCCAATACTTGTTTTCAGTCTGTTTGTCAAACACTTTGAAATTATATTCAAATCAGAACATAAAAGCTATACAGGTCTCCAGTTTTTGAGCAGGCACAGATTTCCATTCTTGGGCAGCAATAAAATTCAACAGGCAGTCTGTCTATCCCAGGAGCTTTGCCATTTGAGAGCTGTGTGACAGCAGCGGTCAGCTCCTGGTAGGTCACTGGTGCGTCCAAGTGGTGCTGTTCCACCTCGCTGAAGCTGGGTAGATTCTGGAGCAGCTGATCAGTGTCTTGTTGTTCACAGAGCTGATCTTTGTACAGCTGACTGTAGAACTGAGTCGCAGGGCATCTGGATGCAAGCCATCTTTCAGCTGTCTGCTCTTTTCCAGGCTGAAAAGAAAACTGGTGGGAGAGCCCCTCCTCTGATTAGGCACATGAATATTAACCCTTAGCGGTTGTGACAGAAAGATAATGAGTTCTGGTGATAAATTTCCCTCCCGACCTGTGAGGGTGCTAAAGAACGGGAGGAGAAGTATCTGTAAGGGCTGGCCTGACAGTTCGTTTCTGGGACCGGGAAGTTGGTCAGCCTGGAAAGAAACGAGACCTGAAAGGTAAACAAGGGGCAGCTGCAAGTAATAAGGCAGCTGCAACCGTTTACCAAGATGTCATGCGGGATTACATATAGGGGCCAGGGTAACGCTGACCTTTTCCTTTGTTTGGGTAAATGTTTGGAGAGAGAAGGATGGAGAGAGGAGCTCTCATTGTTAAAAAAATTACGTGTTGTGTATTGTGGTGTCTGTCTTGTTAATTGTCTGTGTTTTGACGTCTAGACAGTTAAGCACACCTCCGGAGCTGTCGCCAAGGGTCAGCACTATCCAGAGCACCACTGCACAGCACATTACCTGTGTTTGCACTGACCACCAGCACAACTGCACTCACCCAGGACTGGTGTCCGTGTGTTTGTTTTTTGTTCGGGACTGTGCCCTGTTTTGTTATCCCCGTGCTTTACACATTGTTGTGTATTGCCGGGGATTTATTATTTGACAGTCACCAGACCTGGAATATAAATAAAGCACTTTTCACTGGATTATAATTGTCTGCCTGTCACTCGTGCACTGCATCACCGTTACACCTGTTCCCCTTCACCAGCCACTTTGCCACACATGGTGTCAGATCCGGAATGGACCGCAACGCGCTGACGAAGCTGCTGCAGGCACTGGAAAGCAGGCGAGTTGCAAAGGAGAGAAGGAGGGAGGATCGCTACACAGCGCTCATTGAACGGGTAGGGCTGGCCATTGCCGCAGCGATGGCCCCTACTTCAACACCGCTGGTGTTGCCCTGAAAGCACGGCCGATGAAGATGTTGGTGGAGGATGACCCGGAGGCGTACTTGGTGGCGTTCGAACGGCTGGCTACCTCGGCGACTTGGCCGAGGGAGTTCTGGGCAAGCCAGTTGGAACCCTGCCTGATCGGGGAGGCTCAGGCAGCCTACCAAGCCATGAGCGACCACCACACCACCGACTACGACCTGGTCAAACAGGCTATCCTCTGCCTCCTTAACATAACCGCGGTGACCCACCGGGCGCGGTTTAGAGAATACCAGAGATCCCCGGAGACACGCCCCAGGGTGGTTGCAGAGCGGTTGTGCGACCACATGGTACATTGGCTGACCGCCGGGAGGAAGACCGTCCAACAGATGGGGGAAGCCATTGTGATTGAACAATTCTGCAAATTGGCCGAAGATTATGAAGACTCCCTGACTTCTGTGCGGGTCGGGATACTGTCGGTCCCTGCCCTTCGCAGTAGCCGACCTCTCCTTCCCTCTCCTCCAACACCACCACCACCACCACCACCACCACCACCACCCTCGTTCCCGGGACCCAGACCTCCGAGAACGCTGACCCCATTGGGCCCCCTTGCCTACCCCCAATGGAGACCAAGGTTGGCCCCCAGCTGGGGTAGAGGTGCTGCCCCTGCCCCGTTGCCCTACCAGCAGCAGGACAGATTTCTAATTTCTGCTCCCTCTGTCCCTCCTATCTGTTTTAGGTGCAACCAGCCAGGACATATGATCTGGTCATGCCCCGCTGCCATGGAGTGTGAATTGGCTGCATGCAATTGGGCACCTGAAACTGGTAAGCGTGGGGAAAATGGTCAGGAGGGGCCTTGTCTAATTAATGTTGTTTTAAGGAATGTGAAAACCCACGCATTAGTGGACATAGGGTGTGACCAAATTGATTAGGACAGCTCTCCTGGGCGGTGTGTCGTGGTGGCCATCTCCTGTATCCATGGAGACATGGCGGCATACCCCACCCTAAAAGTATATCTATCGGTAGGTCCGATAAAACCCTAGGTGCCGGTGAGCAGCAGAGCCCAGGCGATGACGGTCCCGGACCCCCAACCAGCGGCAGCTCTGGAGCGTCTGACAGCGACAGCTCCGGACCCTCCGACAGCAACAAACCCTCCAACAAGAACAGCTCCAGACCCTCGGACAGCAACAAACCCTCCAACAGCAACAAACCCTCCAACAGGGACAGCTCTGGACCCTCGGACAGCAACAAACCCTCCAACAGGGACAGCTCCGGACCCTCCGACAGCAACAAACCCTCCAACAGGGACAGCTCCGGACCCTCCGACAGCAACAAACCCTCCAACAGGGACAGCTCTGGACCCTCCGACAGCAACAAACCCTCCAACAGGGACAGCTCTGGACCCCAGAGGTGAACACCGGAGGGGCGCCCCTGGCGGCAAAGGGAGCTCCACTTCTCCCTCTTGCTCTGTAGCTGGTGGCTCCCTTTTCTTGGGCTCCGGACCCAGAATTTCTGGCAGTGAACTACAAGGCAATGGTGAGCAGGCGATCCCAGTTGACAGTGAGCAGGAGGCTCCCAGTCACAAGGTGACATGGTGAATCAGTCTGAGGGCTCTTTTGTGGATTCAGGTAATCTTATCAATTGCCTATCTCTCTTAATACTAGTGGTGTATAAGGTATCTCAGCAATGTTGAATACAGGATGTAATGTGGGTATTTTGAACTAATAAATAGTAAACATTGTTAAAATCTGAAACATGGTCTGGTCTCATTCTTATATTGTAACAAAGTAGTTAATTTCATGTTTACCTTAATTCATAAACCTTACAACGTCTAAGTTAAAAGTAGCAAACATCTATGTAGTTTTTCAATTCAGTTTGAAATGTACATTTGTGTTGAAACTATGATGCTATAATGTAATAATAAATTTACTGTTTTTCAATAAAACATTTTAATGAGCAATTAATCTTCACTGTATGGCAACAAAATACAGAAATCATCAAAAAATAAACCCTATTTCTGTATTTCTAAAGGTGGGGAACATCAACGAAACTGATATGTGAGGTGTTTAAACTGAATCATAGAACATACATTGAATATAAATTAGCAAGTGATAGAGGTTTCATTCAGGACTCATGCCTATAATTACACTTTTAGCAGTACATGGTTGGGGTTGGATTTGTTCTGTGCTTTGACTGGTTGCAACAAGTCTCATGATGCTGAGCATAAGAATAATATATTATAATAGTAGGTAAAAAATAAGCAGCATGTTAAAAGATTGTTGTTGGTTTGTTGTTGTTGGAAGGTCTGGAGCGGTCCCTCTTTTGTTTTTATTACCCCTGCTATGGTATTTTGTTTTAAAAGGCAGTTGAAATATGTGTGTTCAAAATAAAGCATTGTAGTACCTTTTGCATTTGAGTGTGCTCATTTTCTTGTTTCTAAAGAAAATATACCAAAGTTAAATTTAATTATTATTGGCTCAGTTATTGTGATAATTTTTAGATGTTTAAAGTGAAGCAAAAGAAAAATCCATTATTGTCCTAACAATACTCATCAGTGCAGTAAACGTGACTAGTTTCTAAGCAACATATACTCTTATATTTTCTCTCAAATGTCCAAGTGCCAGCTGACAAAGCAATGTTCCCCAGGCCATGGGATCAATTGATTTACATGAATGCTGCTATGAAGTACTTGTTTTTATGGGGTGATGTAAATATAGGTGCAGTGCAAATAACAATTCAAATTGCATTGCTGCCAAGCAATTATTTTGCACTGCACCCTATGCAATGCAAATTACTCAATGCGCACAATTAGTGATCCGCAATTATGATAATGACGGTCTCAATGAGCGCATTGGTATATTTAGTGGCCGCATTTGGAGAATTAATGCCGTATCCACACTGGATGCGATTAAATGCTTTAGAAGTCACATCAGTCAAATGGGAGTATCCACACCAGCAGCAAGTGATGCGAGTGACGTTGCATTAAGAACATTTTGTGTCGCTAAAACAGAACCCGTTTCCATTTTTTTTTTTTCATCGCGCGATTGGAATGCAACTGACCAATCAAAAGCAAGGTTAACACCCTTGACACACGTCAAAACATGCGTCAAAGCACATCATGCCTCAAAACAAGTTAATCATGGCTGGAGTGTGCCGATAATGATTTAGCACAGCATACTCCAGCATACTAAACTGTGACCCTGGGATTGAATACGCAGGGTCTTCTTCGTCTTGCCCTTCTCTTCTGAAAGTTTTCTGGCTTCTCCTCAACAAGAGCCAACTTTCACTGCATCAGGAAGTGTACCACAGCAGCCATCCTGAAGCCAGTGACAGGTCTCTGCAGGTGTGTGCTTTTATAAAGCTGTTAGTTTCTCTTTCTACAATGGTTTCACCTTGTCAGAAGAGGTTTAAAGTGTTTGGAGGGTCAGCAATTGCCTAAGTGCAAGGCAAAATTCTTACATCACATTATAATGTTTGCACTTAGTATCCCGATCCCACCCATTTCCAGGCTCTTTTCTTAATTTGAATGCATTTCAATATAATTTTAATGGATTAATGATGGCAAAGTGCAAATTTGATAGCGGGTGCAGAAAGCCAGATGAACACCATTCTTTTTTGAGTCCAGTAAAAACTTTACGGCTTCTGAACATGATTTACAGCAGGATTGTGGGGGTTTTGCACCTGAAATTTACTTTGCACGCATATTTACATCACCCCCTTAATGAATTGATTATAGGTGTGTAAAATCTGAGTAATTCCCAACATGTTTTTAAAATGAAACTGAAACAAGACTTTTAAAAATGTGTTCATTTCACAAGAAGAAATCCAGCTTGTCTCTCATTTGACCTCATCTATACAAGTGTGTAACAATCAATGGCAATCAACTTAAATGTTAAGGGGAATTTCCCCAATGCTCAGAATATCTGCACACGCCTTGCCTTGATGTCAGCTCTTTGTACATTTATTATCTTCATTTCCAGTGATTGTGTGAAGTACATACTTTTATACACTACTATTTGGCAACTGAAGGAGAACAAAACGCCATATGTCTATGTATTTATTTGATTGGGATCCTCATAACCCTATAAGCAGAAGGAATTTGGTGGAAAATACATCATTTTCTTCAGATGAATATCTTCATTGCTTTCCTCAGTCACACAATCACATCTATGAGCTGTTAAATATTCAACCTAAAAAGAAAGCAGGAACACATTTTAATTTGTAATGAGTGATTTTCATTTTGTTCCAAAAAAGCCCAATGAGATTTGGGACTGGTTGTCATGTAAATAGTTATTGATGTCTCCACTCTTGGGGCTGTCTGTTGATAAATTACTAATAAAGATACCACTCAATCACATGATGTGTATATTGTGTAAACTGTCACAATAAATTGACCTTTGTCTAAGGTTTTTTAATTAAATGTCCTTTTTTTCAAGATTTTTTGTTTTTTTGTTTTTTATATTACAACAGTACAACAAATAAATTAAATTGGCTGCATCATAGCATTCCTTATATAAGAAATTTTAGTGGCCAATAATTTGTTTTACTTATAATAATCCAGAATGTACCGTTATCTAGCATAGTATCAAAAGGAAAGATTCTATTCAGTATCTACCTAACACAAACCTGTGCAAGAGGGCACACCGATAGAGTTGAAAAAACATTGAAAAGATAGTAAATCATGACTAAAATTATAATCTGAGAAGATTATATTTGATGCATGTTTAGGTACTCTAAATCTTATAATTTCACTCCCATGACCTTCTGTGGAAGGAAATCTAATCTATGTTTGTATCTATATTTTGGTTTTACTGTTGTGTGATCTTTTAAGGTCCAGTGATTTCTATTTACTCGTCACACATGCCTGACACCTGATTATTTATTCATTCATGTTCGTTATTTTACTAAATTAAGTCCATTGGTGCTTGTATCATTTCTTTCCTGAGGGACATCATGATCAAAATATCTACACAAATTACTCACATTATTTAATAATACATAATGATATTACTAAAAAAAATAGCATGTCCAGACATGACCCTTACCACATAAGCAACACTAATTAGGTGTAGCCCCAATCAGGCAGTATTATGTTTATCTTTAGGTATTTATATAATGTATTAATCTCAGTGAGGATATTGAACCCTGCTAGAAATTGCTTTAGTATGACTACTACACTATACCATAGTACTACTACAGTACATTATAGTACTGATATGGTATACTATAATACTTTTTTGGCAGGGAAGGGAGATGCCAAGCTGTGGTAGGCAGCCATTACGTCTAAATCCTTTAGCGGGGGAGGGTGTCACATCAAGGTTACTTGCTCCATTACAAGTGTTAATAATAATAGAGGATGCTGAGCTTTGATTAGTTACTGCTGTCCTAGCGTATTGATTTTGTATATGTTGGGTTTAACCTTGTCAGTTTCTGGAGATACTGTGTTTGTGTCTTGTTGTGGTTGTAGTGCTGTGGTTAACCTGCAAAATGTTTGCAGATGTTGAAATAAAAATGAAACCACCGGCCATCAGATTGTCAATATAGCATAGGGCCAGGGCAGTATTGCTTCCACATTACTGCAATGTGTTTAATTTGTCTAAAGATACAGCAATTCCCCAAAATGACCAATCAAGTTTGAGATCATATGTGCTTCAAGTTTGTGATCTGTATCAGTCTGTTAGAGTGGGTGTGTTGACCATGACCACTAAAACTCAATTGTAACAGGAAGATTCATCTTAACATATTACAAAATACATTATAGGTACTTAATTTGCATAACAAATTAATCACATCAGGGAATGACAGTCCATTTGCACAAATATATGCACAAAACACCACTGTTCTGTTTTTAAAAGGCAAGTAGTTGAAGAGCTTTTATTTTTGAGTATACAGCATAGTATAGTTATCTGAACCATCATGTAGATACTGCCCAGAACATCATTCTTTAAATGTTTGTTATTAAAATCAATACATTTAGTACATGATGAGAATGTCTGTAAGTCTAAGATAGAAATACATACAATTACAATGCATTAATACTTTATTCTTTATTCTTTATTATGTTCTTAACTATAATTGTTTCCTTTAATGGATAATAATAATATTTGTTTGTGAAAGAAAATAAACTTGGATTATTGTTGAAAGGGATGCTTCTTAGATCAATTGGACAGGTTTGATCTCTATCAGTGACTCCTGTGACCTCCTTGATTCAAATCAGCTCGGTATCAAGGACCTATGAAATTCCAGCCGTGATCTCTTTTGATCGGTCACAGCTGGACATTTGATATTAAGCTGAGCATCATGGTGAGGGAATCATTATTCCCCACAAACTTTGCTTTTGTGACAAGGACAGTGATATTTCAAAATATCACTATTTCCAATGGGAAAATGGGCAAATGTGTGTCTTTTCGTTCACATAAAGTCAGAAAAAAACAACATATGAATCCAAATGAACATGTATTTATATGAAAGTAATACAAAGATGACTACAAAAGATTTAAAAGTGAGTAGTTTTTTGAGATTTACAATTATACTGTAAAGGCAAACAAACAGCGGGCCACATGGTACGAGAATACACACAAGGTACACAAGAAATGGAGGAATACAGCGGGGAGGGAATAACACACACAGACAGCAGGGAATGCTAAACTTTGTGCTGCTTAGCTCCTTTTTTCTGAACCAAAAGTATAATATTATGAGCTGTGACAACATATTACATTTGTGGTGGTTACAGCTCTTTTTCAGGAAGACATGTGCATAGAAGCGATATAAAAAGTATATGATTTTTTAATCAAAAAGCGTAGGCCTATACTGCACCTATCCTACCCTCTCACTCACGTCCAGCACCTGTGTGTGCAATTATTATTATTTTTAAAACTAACATCTCGATATTTCAGACAACCTACATGTCTCCAGACATGTTCTGTAACGTGACGGTGTAAACAGACAGTGTATGCAATAGACTTCTTAAGTAGGGGACACGGCTCATTTGTATACCGCTGACAATTGGTTAGATAAAATGTCTCTGTAACAAACTGTGACAGTAAATCACATCTAAACCCACTACTGGCTGGTAAAATAACCAGGTGGTAGTTTTTATAAATTGCATGTTAAGACATGAATAAAACATTGTGAATCAGTACAACGTGTATATATATATATATATATATATATATATATATATATATATATATATATATATATATATATATCGTTATTCGGATTGTCCGGCCTCCATACATCGAATATACGGATGGCTCTGTGCCTCCAACCCTTGAAAAGTCTGTATATTCAACTTATACGGTCACCCTGAAGAGCCTTATTGCATTTATGGTCTAGGTCAAACAGTGTATTTGAATAAAAAGAAACACAAATCATGTTTAAGGAAAAAAATTATTAGTTTATTTTTTACATTTTTTATTAAATGTTCTTATGCAAATAGTTCCATGTATAAATTTGAACTACACACTAAATTAAGCTGAGTAAATTAATTTTCTTCGAACATGCAAAAAAAACTACATTTGTATTTTTGATATTGTGGATATTAACATTGAAAACATACAACAGGGGCGGAGTTGAGAAAGCACTAAGCAATTTTTTTTTCCCCCAAGTCACTGACAGTGCAGACACACTGTTTAAGCAAAACAGACGGGAGGAATAAAAATAAATACAACGACATCTCGGATTTAAGTAATTTTTCAGGGTATGTGTCTGAGAGGGGTGGTTAATGTGCAGAAATGTATTTTTATGTTTTTCTGTCGTGTTTACAAAACCGCTACAAAAACATTATTTAAGTGACAAAGTATGGGTGACTGAGAATAAAGACAGCAGGGTTTTTTTTTTTTTTTTTTCCCAGTTCATTTAATTGTTCTTCATCCAAATCGGCATGATTTTTTGCAGGTAAATGGTACTCAGTTTCATAGTTACAGCTGTACATCTGTAACTGTAAAAGCAAGATGGCTACCGCCCGGTACTTTTAGATTCTGTGATTCAGCACAGTGATTTAGAATATGTAACAAGGCTCCAACCTTGGAACCTTGCTTGACCAATCACATTGCTTGTTTCACATTCTATTGTTAGCCCTGGATTATATCTATCTATCTATCTATCTATCTATCTATCTATCTATATATATATATATATATATATATATTATATATATATATATATATATATATATATATATATATATATATATATATATAGATCCATATATAGACGTGTATACAATGCAGATGTCTCATAAATATCCCCTCAATTCTCTCTCTCTCTATATATAGCCCCATGCATAAATAATGTTTTTTGACTGAAGTATAAGATGGTTAAATTATATAAATGTTACAATGTGGAAACCAAAACAAACAAACAAAAAAAAAACCTGCATGTTCTTCTAAGATGTCCTTATACTGCCAGAAATAAACAAAAAATAAAAAAAAATGTGTGTCTTTAGAAATGTGTTATGATTCCGTGCTAAAGATTGTAAATAACATATTCTATAAACATATTTGTAATCTAAATTGTGCTGCGGGTTATAATACTATATAATATTCACCATGAATAGAGTATTGTGTTTTAGACATCTAAGTGCTTGCCCAGTATAAAACCATCTCATTCTTGTATTTACAGTGTTTGATAAAGGTACAGGGGTTGTATTGTTATCATTTATGGAGGTTTCTTATATGACGGTGGGTATATTTACAATTTTACAGTAATGCTTTTACCAAAACATTTTTTACGAACCTCCCTGGTCCAAATGAATAATTAGTTTAAAATAAAGAAATTAAAAATGTTTTAAAATGTTTGTATGTGTCAGTTCATTTTAGAAAATGAATTTATGCAGGATCAACTATACTAATCCGGAAGCACCAACCTGCTTCTTCCTTGTATATTTGTGAAACAACCCCGTTGCATTTTTTGATGGAATTCAGAATTACATACACCAGGTATATTGTACTGTTTACTTACCACAAAATGTTTATTTAACTTTTGATTTGATTGTGGATAATGTTAAAGAGTAAGTAACGGGATTCTGAAAAATATAACTTTTTACGTCCCCATGTGTTTCTACAACTGTTAGAACAAGTAACCTGTAATTTTTCTTTTAATTGTTAACATCCTGACAACTGTTTTACACTTATAACTTTAAAGTCTGTTTCAAAGCTGTTTTCAACATTGTACATTATTTAAACAGTTGTAGCAACAAATGCGGACATGTAAAGCTATATTTTTCAGAACCCTACTACTTACTTTTTATCCTCGAGTGCTATAAAATGTTTGATGCTGTAGTTTTGGAAGCAGTTTCGACCTCAGGTTCCAATGGGTAGAAGATTTTCTCATTTGTGAAGTTCACTGTCTTGGGTTTTGTATTTTGTACATGGCTACACAGTGCACACACCACTGGTGCATGACTTTCTTTGCTTCAGTAAGGATCTTCACATTACTTGATTTGACAGATTTCAGTCCTATTTGATACAGTTGTTAACAAGTTAGACTTGTTATTTTCTTCCAAACATATAATACAGATGTTGTTAACTGGAGATATCTATCACTTATCTTGTAGTATAGCTCTGAAGTCCCCTAGTCTAAGCAATGCTGGGACTGTTGGACTTAATTAGATTCTTCCTTCCTAGCACTTTCCATCTGAGGTGGTGCATACTGACCATGTTGAAGGTTATAAATATAATGAAATTTGAAGTTGCTTTGTATCAGATTTTAAATTGAACTATGTTGTTTTAATATTGATACTTAACTATATACAGTATTATCAAAAATATGTATCTGAATGTAGTAGACTTAATCATGTGGTATACGTGTTTGGTTAGTACCTACTGTATATTAGTGTGGACTCTTTTAATATACAGTAATTAAGACAAGGACATTTACACCACCTCAATAAATAATATATAAAAATGTCAAACCTGTTTCAAATCTCTACCATAATTTACAATTCAATGCACATTTCCATTTAGAACATAAGAACATAAGAAAGTTTACAAACGAGAGGAGGCCATTCGGCCCATCTTGCTCGTTTGGTTGTTAGTAGCTTATTGATCCCAAAATCTCATCAAGCAGCTTCTTGAAGGATCCCAGGGTGTCAGCTTCAACAACATTACTGGGGAGTTGATTCCAGACCCTCACAATTCTCTGTGTAAAAAAGTGTCTCCTATTTTCTGTTCTGAATGCCCCTTTTTCTAAACTCCATTTGCGACCCCTGGTCCTTGTTTCTTTTTTCAGGCTGAAAAAGTCCCTTGGGTCGACACTGTCAATACCTTTTAGAATTTTGAATGCTTGAATTAGGTCGCCACGTAGTCTTCTTTGTTCAAGACTGAACAGATTCAATTCTTTTAGCCTGTCTGCATATGACATGCCTTTAAAGCCCGGAATAATTCTGGTCGCTCTTCTTTGCACTCTTTCTAGAGCAGCAATATCTTTTTTATAGCGAGGTGACTAGAACTGCACACAATATTCAAGATGAGGTCTTACTAGTGCATTGTACAGTTTTAACATTACTTCCCTTGATTTAAATTCAACACTTTTCACAATGTACCCGAGCATCTTGTTGGCCTTTTTTATAGCTTCCCCACATTGTCTAGATGAAGACATTTCTGAGTCAACAAAAACTCCTAGGTCTTTTTCATAGATTCCTTCTCCAATTTCAATATCTCCCATATGATATTTATAATGTACATTTTTATTTCCTGCGTGCAGTACCTTACACTTTTCTCTATTAAATGTCATTTGCCATGTGTCTGCCCAGTTCTGAATCTTGTCTAGATCATTTTGAATGACCTTTGCTGCTGCAACAGTGTTTGCCACTCCTCCTACTTTTGTGTCGTCTGCAAATTTAACAAGTTTGCTTACTATACCAGAATCTAAATCATTAATGTAGATGAGGAATAGCAGAGGACCTAATACTGATCCCTGTGGTACACCGCTGGTTACCACACTCCATTCTGAGGTTTTTCCTCTAATCAGTACTTTCTGTTTTCTACATGTTAACCACTCCCTAATCCATGTACATGTGTTTCCTTGAATCCCAACTGCGTTCAGTTTGAGAATTAATCTTTTGTGCGGGACTTTGTCAAAAGCTTTCTGGAAATCTAAATAAACCATGTCATATGCTTTGCAATTATCCATTATCGATGTTGCATCCTCAAAAAAATCAAGCAAGTTAGTTAGGCACGATCTCCCTTTCCTAAAACCATGTTGACTGTCTCCCAGTACCCTGTTACCATATAGGTAATTTTCCATTTTGGATCTTATTATAGTTTCCATAAGTTTGCATATAATAGAAGTCAGGCTTACTGGTCTGTAGTTACCTGGTTCAGTTTTGTTTCCCTTTTTGTGGATCGGTATTACGTTTGCAATTTTCCAGTCTGTCGGTACCACCCCTGTGTCAAGAGACTGCTGCATGATCTTGGTTAGCGGTTTGTAAATTACTTCTTTCATTTCTTTGAGTACTACTGGGAGGATCTCATCCGGCCCAGGGGATTTGTTTATTTTAAGAGCTCCTAGTCCCTTTAACACTTCTGCCTCAGTTATGCTAAAGTTATTTAAAACTGGATAGGAACTGGATGACATGTGGGGCATGTTGTCAGTATCTTCCTTTGTAAAAACTTGTGAAAAGTAATCATTTAACATATTTGCTATTTTTTTTTCTTCCTCTACGATTTTGCCATTTGTATCTCTTAAACATTTAATCTCCTCTTTGAATGTTCTCTTGCTGTTGTAATATTGGAAAAACATTTTGGAATTGGTTTTAGCTCCCTTAGCAATGTTCATTTCTATTTCTCTCTTGGCCTTTCTAACTTCCTTTTTGACTTGCGTTTGCAGTTCTGTGTACTCTTTCTGCGTACTTTCTTTTTGGTCCTTTTTTAATGCTCTGTAAAGTGCCTTTTTTCTCTGAATATTTTTTTTTTAATTGATCTATTAAACCATTTTGGCAATTTAGTTTTACATTTAGATTTGTCTACTTCAGGGATGTAATTGTTTTGCGCCTCTAGTACTACATTTTTGAAGAACAACCATCCTTCTTCTGTGGGTGTTTTCTCTATTTTACTCCAATCTACTTCTGTTAGTCTCTGTTTCATACCTTCATAGTTTGCTTTTCTAAAATTGTAAACCTTAGCTTTAGTCTTTACTTTTGGGGATTTAAAAAACACTTAAAATGAGACCATGTTGTGGTCTGAGTTTGCCAGTGGTTCTCTGACCTCTGTTTTAGTTATTCTATCTTCGTTATTTGAAAAGACTAAATCAAGGCATGCCTCCCCTCTAGTGGGTGCCTTCACAAATTGTGTTAGGAAGCAGTCATTTGTCATTTCCACCATTTCTATTTCATCCTTCGCGCTACCCACCGGGTTTTCCCATTTTATTTGGGGGAAGTTGAAATCCCCCATTAGTATGGCTTCTCCTTTGCTATACACATTTCTAATATCATTGTATAACAGATTATTGTGCTCACCGTCTGAATCTGGCGGTCTATAGCATGCTCCTATTATTATGCCTTTTGAATTTTTGTCTGTTATTCTGACCCATATTGATTCGGTTTTATTTTCTTTGTCCAGGTTTAACACCTGGGCTTCAAGACTGTTTCTTATGTATAGCGCTACCCCTCCTCCTCTTCTGTCCTGCCTGTCTTTCCTATACAGTGTATACCCACAAATATTATATTCGTCCCCATCACTCTCAGATAACCACGTTTCTGTAACACCTATCACATCATAGTTACCTGTTAGTGCAGTAGCTTCAAGTTCTAGAATTTTGTTTCTGATACTTCTAGCATTTAGATAAATACATTTAATGGTTGTCTTACCTGAGTTGTTGTTCTTGTTTTGATGCGGTCTCCCTTCTGTTTTTTTGTTGATTTCTCCCCCCTTCCTTTCTAGTTTAAATGCTTCCGAACCTGCTCGAGGATCTTTTCTCCGAGTAGACTAGTTCCCTTGTTATTTAAATGCAGTCCATCCCGTCTATACAGATAGTCCTCGTCATTTGAAGTGGTCCATCATGTTGAAGGTCTGGCATTATGCTCATAAGTTTCTTGCCTTGGGCCTTTTAACACCTCAGATGAGCCATTATGTGAGTTTAATGCACACCTTCTTGTTCTATAAAATTTCTATAGTTTCAGTGTCTGACTATAAGCGATTGAGGGCCGATTGCACCAAAGTGGATTAACGACGAACCCAGATTAAATCAAAGATTACATTTGAATCATGTTGCATACAACTTTAAACCAGGTTTTATATTTAATCTTTGTTTAAAACAAACTAAAGGTTAAACATTTCCTAATCCAAGATTAAAATATAATCCAGGTTTAACCCTTTCCAGTCCGATGTCGGACCCTGTCCGACATCATCAAAAGACGTCAAGCACAGGTCTCTAGTTGTTTTTTTTCTCTGAAAAAAGCCGAAAAAACATTCCATTGGCCGAGTGAGACCGATAGGAGCCGAATGAATCCAAATAAAAAAAGGGGAGTAACTGAGCAATACACATAGCCCCTGCACCACAGAGATAACACGGACACAAACAAAGGAGATAGCTGCTTCCTCATCCAGTGCTTAACGAATATCACAGACATTTGCAGAGCTTTTTGAGCTGTTATAAAAATAAAATAATGACTTGGATCTCATTATTGAGGAGTTTGGTGATAAAACAAGTGATCAGGAGAGGATTCATCAGTATGCAATATGCATAAAGATGTATGTGAAAAATACAAAGAACAAAGGGTGGGGCTTGGTTGAGATGCAGTACTGATGCTCTTTTGCTATGCAGGGCCTTTTAAACCTGTTTTTCTCTGAAAAAAAAAAAAAAAATAAACAGTGAGTGTAAAATAAACAGTGCATGTGAAAATAAATTGGACCTGGTGTGCCTAACAAGCACTGAATAAATGGACCGCTAAGGGTTAACTGTGAAAGTGGGATTACATTTACAGCAAAGAGTTTCACAAAGACAAATTAGAGAAAATCCATTTGAATTTTATAGCGATGGGGAATTTTCAAGGAGGTACCGCTTTTCAAGATAATCTGTAAATCTTTGCTCATTAGCAAAGTTGGGCCTAAAGTAAAGCATGGGAGTGACAGAAGCTCTGCTGTACCACTCTTCCTGCAGGTGATTATAGCAGTGTGGTTTTATGCAACAGGATGTTTCTAAATGGTGGAGGTGAACCTTTTATATTCCAATAACAAAATATTAAAAGTTACATTTTCAAGTTGTGAATGTTTATTCAAATGTTTAAAAAAATATACTGTACAATACAACATTTTAAATAATTAATGTTCATAAATGTTTGATCTAATCAATAGGGTGCCTTTACATTTTGCGTTAATTTATAAAATGGAGCGTTAGAATGCTGCATGCTGATTGGTCCTTCAGTGTTCCAAGCCATTACAATATCTAGCACAATGTCACTTATCTAGTACAATGTCACTGGAACTACTTGGGACAAAGGCCCGCTGTGGCTGCAAGAGATCATGATGTTGAACTACCTGGACGACTGGTTGATCTGTTCCCAGTTACAGGAAGGAGCAGGGGCCCACATGGCAATCATGACTGAGCATCTGTCAAGACCTGGTCTCACCCTCAGCGATGCCAAAAGCCAATTAATTCTGGTGTAAAATATGGTTTACCTGGGACTCCGGCTGGACTCCCTTACAATGCGGGCCTACCTGTCAGACGACAGTGTGGCTACCATTCAGAAGTGTCTAGCCCTGTTTAAACAGGGATCAATAGTGTCTTCTAATTGAAAGGGAACTTTAGGTTACAGATGTAACCCCGGTTCCCTGAAAGAGAAGACGACCACCAAACCTTGCAAGGTTGCATCAGTTGCTTCCGTGGGTTCGATGCAAAAGAGGAAGTGAGCTCCGTTGAGTGACTGTTTGTTCCCTCTGGAAGTGGGACCAAGGATGTTACTCCTTGGAGGGGCCTATTGCCAGCTCTGACATAAAATGCTCAGTAAATTCCTGACCTGTGGCAGGCATATCCCAAATGTATTGATTGGTGGTCATCTTCTCTTTCAGGGAACTGGGGTTACATCCATAACCTAACGGTTTATACTTTCATTCTGTGTCAAATAAAATCAATCTACATTCACAACAACAACAATTTACATTTCCACAGCACCTTTCATCCCAAGGATCCCAAAGCGCGCCACACACATTTTTTATTTTTTACAATTAAACCATTAATTTAAAACCGTCTAATATAAAATATAATAAACCAGAAATTCATTCTAAAAAAGTTAGTTTATAAAAATAGAACAATTAAAAAAAGTCTAAAACAAACATTTTATAAAATTGGAACTTATATATATATATATATATATATATATATATATATATATATATATATATATATATATATATATATACGTTTACTTGTAAAATAAAAAAAAAAAAAAAAAAAACTATGAGAAAAAGTCAGTTTGTAAAAATAGAAAAAATAAAAACATCTATTAAAAAAAAAAATAAGCATTACTAAATTGGCACTTAAAAAAGCACCAAAAGTAAATGCAGTTTTGATTGTAAAATAGGAAAACGAAGATAAAAAGGCAATTTTGTAAAAAAAAAAAAAAAAAATCTTGATTTAATAACAGTAACAGTCCCAGCTTCCCTTCCTCACATAACTATTTTTTTTCACCCTAGGAATAATCAGAAGTTCTGCATCCTGTGATCTAAGACTGTGATTAGCAGTATATGGGGTCAATAGTTCCTGGGTGCTAATCTCCATCTGTGGATAATGTCACCTAAAGGTAACATATGTAAAGGAAATAACAAAGGACCTAAAATACAGCCCTGTGCAACACCACACACAAGTTCATGCCTTTCACCTTCCCAGCAGAGACGAACTGAAACCTATTGGAAAGATAAGACTTGAACCAAGATAAGACACCTTCTGCCAATCTAACTGAGCTTTCGAGACGATTCAATAAAATGGAATGTTCCACAGTATCAAAAGCAGCACTTAAATCTAGAAGAATTAAAAATGAGGGAACGCCTGTCCGAGCTTATCAACAGGTCATTTAATACTCTAACAAGGGCTGTCTCAGTGCTATGTGCAATCACAATATATGCTATATTGGGCAATAGCCTATAATTATTATCAAGTTTTCTTGAGCAGTGGCTTTACTGCAGCTACTTTAAGTGTTAAGGTAACTATAAAGGAGGAACATGATCCATTTATAATTTTTAAAATGCGAGTATTAAAAACACAAAATAACATATTGTGACAAAGTGCCCGCCCTGTGTATATTATCTGTTATGTTGCGTGTGGTTTGTTAAATGTTGGTGTATAGTAATTGGTACACGAGATATAAATGGGTCTGTGTAACAAGAGTGTTTAAAATGTATATTTGTATTTAGGCACGGGATTGTACATCACTTCACGTACATTTAAAGTAGTTAATATGTGAGCACGAGGTTGCACATAATTAATTCTCGTGCTGGGATTCAAGTGAATAATTAATTAGTAATTGAATCCTAGCACAACAGTATATATAGATGCACGTTTTACTCACTCGCGGTGGGGTGTTCGGTGAGTGGAGAACGGGAGAGAGAGGAGGAGAAATAATTTGTAAACAATTGCTATTGCGTGCTGGTGGGACCAGCACGATACTTGTTTATTTATCTGCTCACCGTGTTTGTTAGTGTGTCTGTCTGTGCACCGTGTTTGTCTGTATAGTCCGTTTTTGTGTATTTTCTATTTATTTTGGCGTGGAGTGCCGTGTCCTGTTTCTGTTTGTTTAAAGTGTTTATTTTTCAATAAACTGGCGCAAGCAGGCGCCATTATCATTTCAATTCATCCATCCTGTCTGTGTATTTCATTCCTTTTCCTGGTTCTGACGCCACCCACTTTGGCCGTCTCTGTGACACATATTTTAATAGTTTAGTAGGAATGGGATCAAGAGCATGTGCAGTGGGTCTTATATGCTCAACTAGCTCTGTCAGTTCTTGTAATAAAGAAAAAAGTCTGCATAGTAGCTTTGACAGGTCTAATTGGTACAATTATGGAAGAGCCTCCATAATACACAGAATCTACAGATTCTGATTTCTAATGCCTAGAACTTTATTTTGAAAATAATTTAAGTAAAAGGAGCCAATGTTAAGGGTGGGAGTATTTGGGGAAGGATTTACAAATGTATCCAGAAATACATCTAGGATTGTTTTCATTGGTTTTGATTAAATTAAAATAAAGTTATGACTAATTTTTTTAATATTTAATGCATAAATATATCAACAAATAAACAAAATACTATAAAAAAATACATTATTTAAAGTAAAAATCTAAAATATATAGGGGGAAATTCCATCTAAATTAATTGAATATGCACAGTCAAGAACGTAAGCACCAGCTGCAGAAAATGAAATCTGAGGCTGGAAAACAGCAGCTCTCACAAGAGGTTTCAAAAAGGCTTAAGGACCTGCTGTACAGGTAGGAGAAATTAAATAAAGTACAGCAGCCACTACACCAACCAACAAGAATACAACAGCAAGCAACATTCCTGAAAACCCAGCACAGGCCCTGCATTAGCAATCTATTATCAGCTAGAGCGCTAATCTAATGCGTCATATTACACCAAGCATCTCGGATTCATTTTGATTTAAATATGTGATTAGAAAAATTATTTTTCAATATACATGTAAACTGACAACTTGATAAGTGCCATTGTTTTTGGAGCTATCAAACTGCAGACTGGTTCAAGTCCCTGCTCAACCATTGACTCATTGTGACTCATTGTGTGACCCTGAGCAAGTCACTTAGCCTCCTTTCAGGTGAGACATTGTTGTAAGTGACTCTGCAGCTGATGCATAGTTCACACACCCTAGTCTCTGTAAGTTGCCTTGGATAAAGGGATCTGCTAAATAAACAATTAATAATAATAAGCACTTTTTTCTGAAAGGAACAAATGCCAGTTACAATTAGAAAATGATTACCAACTTAAATGCTCATGAATTACAATAAATGTCCAAATTGTTTATTTCTGGTCAGATACATTTGTAGGTTCTGAAATAAGTTGTGCTAATAACAATTATGAGTAGACAGCTTTGAAAATATCTCCTCTCATCTTTTGCTCCTAATAACATGAAATAGTAAAGGCAAACAAAGAATTTCAAAACATAACATTTTTACATTCTTCTGTCAACTACACTATTTTCAGCTGTAGGAATGAAGTATTTTGCTTGAGGCATTACTTCTATTTTTAGTTTGGTAGGCAAATTTCTGTGGCCAGTTTGGCAGAAAAGGGGTTAAGTTAGGGTTCTCTCTGGTGGACACACCCTGTTTTTTATTTGTATAAATTGAAAACACCTGTTGTATTGGAAAGGTTTGTTTGGGAGGATACCTCGGATGTGCTTTAACTGTTTAAAAATGTTTGAATTTTTTTTTAACTTTGTGCTAGAATTAGATTAGGGAACACAGTTGTTGCATGCTGCTTGTGGTTTCTTGTTGCAATTTAATTTGTTTTTGATTGGTTCTGATAATGTAGCTGTGTATTTAGTTTATGTGTTTGGTTTTGATAGTGTAGTTATGTATTTCTTTTATCTGTTTGGTTTTGATAGTGTATATTTATCCTGATTTTGTGTTTGCTTGTTTCCCCCAGATTGGCCACTATTGTTTTTTTTTTTCTTTACCCTAATTGTAGTTTTGCACATTGTGTTAGCTTTACACAAATTTGGGCAGTTGCCTAGATAGCAACCACTTATTTAATCTAGAGACACTTGTTGTAATATATTGAAACTTATCCCATATCTGAATTTTTTTTTTTTTTTAAATGTACCAAGTTTTATTATCGTAAATAAATAAAACTAAAAATAATAAGAAGCTGACCTTTTAAAGAAAACTCAGTTTTGTTATTTTCTCTACCAACCATATCGCAAGTTAATATCCACCCGGCAACATTTCTTTCACACCCTGTTTAGCTTCTCAACATGGGTGTCTCTTGTGGAACTGACCTTTTTAATGAACCCTCAATGCTTGTTTTTCAGTCACACTGGTTGCCAAACTTTTAAAATGGCAAACTCTCTTTTAGGTGAATTTATTAGCAGAGTTAAATGAGTAAAACCATCTGAAGGACATGCAGTAGTACACAAACCATTTCAGATCATGAATGGGATTTTCAAAGTAGCACAACAGCTCCACATTTTTTTTTTATTGAATATCTGCTCCAACATTTTTTTATATATTATATATATATATATATATATATATATATATATATATATATATATATATATATATATATATATAGATATAGATATTTAAAATATGTCATCAACCACTATTTAAATGTTTCCCTGATTTTACCCCACTCAGAACTCTGATTTAAATTCATGATTACTGTAAACGTTTATCAAAACTCCCCACTTTTGTCTGAACCCTTTCCTGGGCGCTTGCCGAGATCCACAAACACAGGCTGCCTCATGGTATCAAATGTAGAAGCTTGTTTATAAAAACTTTACATCAAGACACATAGATTTTTTTCTTGCTTTTTACTAATTTCTCATGTTTTTGGCAGGTGTAATTTTATTGATATTGATGCAACAATAATTAAAGTTGTTGTTGATCCAAATCACTTCCGGAATATTCTGTAATAGAACACCATGAAAGAATAAACTACAATACTTCAGCGAGGCACAATGATCCATCTGATTACTTCAAGTCACAGGGCCACTTGGACTGTTTCCTGGAGCTTACTGTACACCTCTGAGAATTTAATATGATTACAAATTACTGACATTTGAGAAAACATACCATTGAATAGGAAATCTTTGTTAAAATATTTAGACATAATGTATATAAAATGACAACCGACCTGACTGTTATATGATTAGTGAATAGGACATTATCAAGGATTATCATCCAAGTATTTGTATGGGCCAGTAGGTTAATTAAGTGTCAGTTGTAAACTTGTCAATAATTTGTATGGTAATCAATACTGTAGGTAAGTCAAGAAAACTCTTCAAATTCTAAAACAACTATCACTCACCTATATTTTCAATAATAATTCTCAACTCTTGGTAAAGTTAAAGTGGACTTTTTAATTTAAAGTGTATTTAAAATAAATGGTCACTTGTTAACAAGTAATTTATTTCAATTGTCCTTGAGCTGTTAACACATTAAGGATGAAACATGGCACAGAGTCTCAATGCGAGCGAGCAGTTATAGGCAATCACATGCTATAAAAAGGTTTCAGTGAAAATAAAAGGTGGAGTATTTCCCTCTGCTGCAACAGGATAACCTCACTATCAGTAACACAGAAAGTAAATGGGAAGAGGAAACAAAGTAATTATATCAAATAGAATGTTGTAGCAAAGTTAAATAGACTTTACCTGAAGTGAAAAAAAAAATAAAAATACTTGGAATACAAATATCAATAGCAAAACAATAAGAGTTATACTGTTATTGTAATGAGTCCCTGTGTCAGGGCAAAAGCCCTTAATATAAATTGGGGTGGGGGGGGTGGGGTTAAAATCCTCCCTGCCAGAATACATGTGGGAATGTGACTGGGGCCTTAACTTAATAACTGATGATTAATTAAGGTCCAGTCATATGGTATATCATGAAGGAAAAATATTTTGTTTGTTGGTTGGTGTGGAGGGGAGTGTAAGCTGGGCTGGTCTGGGCAGTGTATTGGTCAGTGAAGGTAACTGTCCATCCTGACATCAGGGTGTATTTTAGCATTGTTTTGTTTACATCTTTTATTGTGGCCACTGCTTGCTTGTTCTGGTGTATTTGTCTGTTTAATAAAGGTGCTCAACAGCGCTTTCACTGCAGCTGTTTGGCTCGGAATCTCGTTCCTGACGCCATCCTGCTACAGTCCCATTGAGATTAGAACCTGACCAAAAAGTAACATCAGTCAATTACTACAAATAATAAAATCACTATGACATTATATAGCTGTGTAAGTGTTTCACTATGGATGTTGTTTTGGAAACTTTCACAACACAAAGCAATTTTATAAGCTCAACAAGAGATTTCATAGTATCTGGTCACATCGGGATATAAAGACTTTGGTGGCTGAAAGCCAAGTGTTTCCATCCATCTCAGTATGACTGTAAACCCTGTTGCAAGGCTTTGCTTACATGCAGTAAGTCTGGAAGTGCTTGGACGTCTCAATTCCTGTAATTCAAGCCTTTTCAAAATGGGTTTGAGGGGGAAGGATATGCCAGAGCACAAAGGACAGAGTTATGTTTATGTATGAATGCCTCGTGGCACTTAATTGTGGTAACAGCTTGCATTAAGCAAAAGTCTAACCATAAATACTATAATCAGACAATAAATCACTTTTACATTGTATTATTCACTTTGGAGGATTAGGAATATTATTTATTACAGTACTTTACAGTGTAGTTGTATATTATTTATGTCTGAATCCAGTTCCATTTTTAGCATCCTGAAAATTAATTTTGATGGGTCTTGTTTTCAGAGAGTTTGGCATGGAGCCCAGGATGTAGTTTCATATATTTAATGCATTAATAGCTATTGCTGTCCATGTATATTGTTGAAATAGCATTAGAAACACTACCTGTAGGCCTACCATAACAAATACATTTCCATATAGTTTTTAATAAACCTGTCCTGATTGGATAAAAATGAGTCCTTGATTTGGTATTAAAATAGTTCAGACCCTGTGAATCTTTAAGCTTTTGGAATTAAAATGGTATTTGAGTAAAGAACATTTCATAAATATCCAAACTGCAGTATTTTATGGAAACACTGAAAATGACCTGTTATTTTGACCTGTCAAACTGCTTTCACAAAACAACGGTAATGCAGTCCAGTGTGAATCTAACTACATGGGCCAGCCCAGCAAAAATGTGTTCTACAGTATAAATGTCCCTATTTTCTTTAATAAATTAATTTCCTATAGAGAATATATAACTGGCTACAGCCTTGGTAAATGTATATGTTAGACATAAATTATTTCCAAATGCCTTGCATGCAAAAGCAATTGTGTTGGGTGATTGTTTGCAGTGACATTGAGTGATGCTGGGCTAGGGATTTGGGGTTTATTTTAATTGTCTATCAGAAGCAGATCTCAATATTGCTGCCCTTTAACTATATATTTAGTCCTCTGGTATTTTTGATAGGGAAGATAGAGACACCTCCTTATTAAAAATTACTGAATACCACAAAATTGTTAGTCAGAAGTATGTAGTACTGTCACTTTTTAGGTAACAAAAATGTTAGATCCTAAGTTTGGTAACTTGTTGAAAAAATGTCTAAATAGTGGTTTGTCTAAATTGATTGATTCCTGGTTAAACATTAATATTCTTAGGGTAATGATCAGAGTGAAATGATCAGTGGTAATTCAGAATTGGCGTAAGGTATTTTGTAAGTAATCTCTAACCACAATATTTTAACAATCACTATTTATTTTATTATCACATTTTGAATTTTAGTAAAAGAGAGGATGCACTTTTTAACTTCTTTTTGTAATTTTAGCTCTTAGCTAATCAGTGGAGCTTTATTTCCAGCCTTTTGTATTTACTCATTATGTGGCACAGTTCAGCAGACTATGTTTTGATGGTACTGAGTAGTGAGGGCAGTCTGTAGACCGTGGCCCCAACCCCTGCAATACAGAGTTAAACCACAAAGCGTGTGTTAGACAGAAACTGTAACATGGTTATATTCATCAGTGGCAGGATTTGAAAACTATAACTGCTGCTGGTCACTGCAAAGCCTCTTCTCTCTGTGCTGCACCTCCTCCCCCTATGAATATTAGGTTGAATAGTCTTTGACTTTGGCCCTTTTCACACTGGCATGCTCAACCTGGGTTGGAACCTACTCGGGTCAGGACTAAGTGCCATGCAGTTTGGCTACACAATTTCAAGCTGCTTTTGATAAAACAGGTTGACCTGGGTGACAGAAGCAAGTAGATAATGTGCATGCAATGCCCAGTGCTCCGGAAGCAGGTTGTTATGGATAATTCCATCCAAGCTTCTCTGGATTGAATGTTGATTAGAGCAAATTGTTCTTCATCCCCGCTGCAATCTACCTCTTTGTGCAATTAACAGAAACAGAACTAAACAGAAAAGTTCCTTGCGGAAGTGAAACGTTCAGACATGTGTGGCTGTTTGCTAATTTGTTGTCTTATGAATGGCAGTCATGCAAACCCGTGTCAACCTGGGTACGACCCAAGTATGTGGTTTCCCACTACGCGGGATTGTGACTCGTGTAGGAGTGCCAGTGTGGAAGGAGCTCTAGAGATCTTACAATTAGAGGGGGGTAATGCTGAACTGCATGTAAAATGAAAACCAAAACAACTGTATGTGTGTTTATTCATTTAAATGTGATTGTACATTTGCAATATAAGGAATATAAAAAATGGAAATTTCACCACTGAGAAACAGGGTTTTCTTTGGATGCTCTGTGAACGCACTAAGCATTAAGTGCATAAACTACTGGCATGAGAAATCATCTTCACTTTCTGCACTTCCTGTTTTTCTTCTGATCATTGATTATTTATTCTTTGGTTTTATATATATATATGCACACACACACACACACACACACACACACACACACATTCAGTGTACAAAACATTAGGAACACCTTCCTAATATTGAGTTGCACCCACTTTTACCTTCAGAACAGCCTCAATTCGTCGGGGCATGGACTCTACTATATATATATATATATATATATATATATATATATATATATATATATATATATATATATATATATATATATATATATATATATATATATATAATATATATAAGTCGAAATATTACATTTCCACTAAAACAACTGTCTTTGTCCTGTTTAACAGCTTATTTTAATTGTAACCTTTGTTTTTTGTTTTTTTGTTTTTTTTAATTTTACTGAATATTTTTGGGTAGACAGTACCTACAATACCATATCAAACATGACTTAAAAGATTAAACACTAGCCTCAGGGCCTATCCTAAAAAAGACATTACTTACACAAAGCACTCTTCCATTTTATTATAATTGCACAAGTAACGCCAAGCAATATGTCATTGGTTTGCACTGAATACATATTCTAAACAATTTTGTTCAAAATGGGCATTGTACTTTAAAGTGTTAGTGAACAGGCAACAGGGTTCACATCAAAACACATTACTCACTGCTGATGTCTACTGTGTATTTTTTTCTGCAATATCTTTTTAACATAATGTTTTATTCACATGCCCTAGATCTTTTTGTAAAAAAAAAACATCATTATCATATCAACATACAGTTCTAAGCAAAAAAATTGTAAGGGCTTAAAACATTAATTATTTTCTTAACCTAATGTCATTCATGTTATTTGGTTTCCAGTGTGTGTGTGTGTGTGTGTTTTGTTTTCACATTGAAAAGGTTAAGCTCTGTAAGGTTCATAGCCAGAAGTCCTACTGCTGAAAACCATTACAAAAAGCCTTGGTTCAGAATCCCATAAGTATTTTTTGTGTTAACACCAGTTATTTTTAAAACCATATACAAGGAGAGTTACATGTAATTATTGGAATTATTTGTTAAATGTTTCCTTTACTATTCCCCTGTAGCACAAAATAGATTTGCCAATTTGCTGTGTAAAAGTTGTATCACCGTTACTGCCAATTCCATTTAAGTTCATTTGCTGAAAAACATATTATACAGAATTACAATCATCAGTAGTTTTACTGTAATACGCATTTCTAGTTCAAATATCAAATGTCTGGTCAAAGACATATGATTCTTAACTCCAAAGCTTATGCTAAGGACAGCAACCAAAGGCTTTTTTTTTTTTTTTGATTAAGCTGCATGGAGAGTTTAGCTTACTTCTGAGATGTCAGTGGTTTTGCAAGGGACTGTGTGAAGATGTGTATATCTCAAACATGTACTTTATTTTTAATATATTAAATATAAAATATATGTTTTTTTATATATATATATATATATATATATATATATATATATATATATATATATATATATATATATATATACAACATATACACACACACACACACACACAGTACTATTCAAGTGTATGCTGTTAAGATTCTTCATACGACTCTTCATGTTAAATTCCTGACACTGTACCATTGACAATCATGGGGAAGCTTCCCTGGTTGGTTGTTTTATTTATTTATTTTATTAAGTTATATGTATTTATACCGAGTTTCATTGGCCTTTGGGTTTTTGTTCTGAAACTGTGTAATAAGCATTTCTTAACACGAGATTTGAAATGGAGTTACAGGAGACAAGGAAGTGTATTTCTTTCCCAGTAAGGTGATGAATCTTCCCTGGGAATTGTCCCTTGAACGATGTTAATCGAGCAAAACGGGCACTGGCCTACCCCCTCAATGCACTCCATGCTTGGAATGCACATTCCCAACTTCTAGAAAATGATAGCATGATGACAGTATAATAACATCTAAAAAAAGAACATTCCACTCTGGGTGCCAAAAGTTTTTTAAACAGTCTCACCTTCTTGAGCTGTTTGAGCTTCCTTGCTTACAGTTGCCTTGTGATGGTTGAGTTCATTGATACCAGTAAACGTGACTTTTAGTTGCTCAGTTTGCACACTAGAAAAACATACAGGCTTTCCTCATAAGACTACTGTACTTGATATGATACGCATACTTCCATTCTTGTTTCATATAGTACAGAACAGTGTACCCCTACTTGTGTTAGATTATCTATCATAGATTACTAGGTTTAAATGATTAAGATCTGTTATGAAAGGGATTGGAAATAGATTACCTGCTAGGTCCTTAAATTGAGATAAGACATCACATTTCTTGACTCAACATGATTTCCAAATTTATTACAAAATTTAAACATGATTTGAATATGTTGTCTTGTGCCATGTTAACATAGTGACAGATGCTTCCTTAAGGAAAATGTTACTGAACAGGCTGTAGGGTTTAAAACACAACATATTACTTCCCCTAGTTTCCTGCTTTGTTGTATTTATTTCTGCAAAATCTTTTTCAGCATAATTGTGTTTGTTTTTATATTTCTATAAACATATCCATGGTCATAAATCAGTTTTGATCATTTTTTTGTTTTTGTTTTTGTTTCACACCCATCAACATGTCTTCTGAATTCACAACATCCGCAACCTGATCAATCAGAAACATTTAATTGGTTCCCAACTCTGCTTCCAAAGTTCAGAATTTTGAGTGTTTTATGAAACAAAAGAACTAGTCAAAACGGATTCATGACCAGGAATATGTTAATAAAAATATCAATGTGTTGTAATTTACAGTAACACTGTAGAATACAAGCAAGATTCAGAAATTTTTTGTAATCGACTAAATTTCATAGATTGAAAAGAATTTGTTTCTAACCCTAATTCTAACTTTTAATTTCCTAATTATGATATATATATATAATATATCCATATAATATATATATTTATAATATAATATATATATATAAATTGACCTACTACTACAGTAAATTAACAGAAGAGTAACAATGATTTACAGTTTGAAGTGGTTTCAGGCATTTAATTTTAAAATAAATGTGTAACGCAAAAAAGTGTAAATATATGTTTCTTTGTCTGATATTTTGATTGATGCAGATATTTAATCTCTGTGTTGAAAGTGTTTTATAATAATTAGATGTTTATTGGTAGGCCTTCTATTTGTGAAATTAGTTGAAGATGTCTCCGTCCTGTTTTTAGAAGAAATCTCAAAACCACAACAGCATGTTAAGCAAAATAGATTTGTTATGGCCTCCCACATTTTAGTGACAGAAGGGAGACTGCCATGGGGTAAGAAGGGTTAGTTTAGGGCTGGTGCTGGTAAGAGGTTGATGGTTCAACGTGTAAGCATGCTTTAGGGGTGATTCTGCAAATCTGAGGCAGGGTTTAGGAAAATCATCCATAGTGTTAAACGTCCGAGCATAACATATTCAGTAGCATTAAAGTGATATATTTCTTGGTGTAAGGGTTATGGAGAACACTGAGCACTGAGCACTAGTCAAATGTCATTTCACAGGAACTAAATGCATTCTATTTGAAAGTGGAAAACATTTTAAATGAATATGATACACTTTTTACCAGTTTTGTCATTTACAATTGGAATGCATTTTGGTGCAAAGACCTGATCAATCTTATCTATTGTTGCATATTGTTTATCATTGTTTACTGGAGAGGGAATATTACTACTGTCATGTATTTGTTTTCCCTCCAACATCACTTCTTGCGTGTAAATACAGTGTACAGAATAGACACACTTACTGCAAAATCCTTGTTTGTGAGGAATTGCTGTCCAGAAGAATAGATATCTCAGCGCTCCAGCATAGAACCTTATACAGAACCATCCATACTTTAAGTTTATGAGCAACCAACAAACTCTGTACAAAGCACTGGTATTTTTTAACTATCCCTATAGTATCCAGTCGAAACCGAACTCTGCCTTGGCAAGCCATGATTAATGAATAGCACAAGTGCATCGCAATAATAAAAAATCATAGCTCCCTCGCTATAACATGGGTCTCGGCGATACACAATATGAGCGTTCTAACCGAAGAGCGCTATAAACGGGGGAGAGCACCATGTAATCAACGCTATATTTTATACAAAATAAAAAAAGGTAACATTACTACCCGTGGATCATATTAATTAGACGTTTTTAAACTATAAATAGCCTGGCTAAACGACGGTCAGGAGTTCAGTTCAAAGCGACAGACAAGCAAACCACGTGCGAGGAGAGCGAGTCGGGAGAGGGGAAGAGGGAATGGGCTCGCCCCAGGTTCAGCTGCCGGAGCAGGGCTGAAGCATCTTGACTCCTGAAGAAAGCTGCAGCTTCTCTCGTAGGAAAAAAAAAATAAAAAAATCTAAATACATTTATTTATTTAGTTGTAAAACAAATGCTGAATAAGATGTCTGTGTTGTAAAATGCCAGTGCAGCTTTTCTTCAGTTCAGATACTGTATCAAAATGGAGAGACAGAAACGGAAGTTGTTTACAGTTTGAACAACACCTGTACTGTATTTACTGTAGAAATATTGCATAAATCGCTAGTATAGGGAATTGGGGGACATGCTGTAGGAGCGTTATATCCTAGGTGCATTATAACCAAGAGCCTTATAATGAAGGAGCACTGTATATACAATATCTGTTCATAATGCAGCTAAATATCTAAACCTTTAAAATTATAACTAATTAAGGGAAAGACTTGAAGTGCTGCTGCATTAAATATAGCATCCGGGTATATATAGTGGTATTTTAATAGCATCCGGTATATATAGTGGTATTTTAATTGTGCATGGTGTGGTTTCTGAAAGGCAGTTCTTTCATCTGAAGATAATTTAATGTTTCATGCACTCCTTTCAAGCATCCTATCTAAGCCTGTTTAGACATCATAACACTAAACTCAAAAGGAGAGAGTAATTGACATTTGCCATATTTACAATCAAATGTGCTCTTTACTTTTGGCAACTGGAAATATAATATAAGACATATACAGCTTGTTTCATCTGGTCCGAGATCAATATAGCGTATTCAGTAATTTGTGGGTCCACAGATAAATGACATATTAGTGGACCATATTGAGTTGTGTTCATTGAATTTCAAAGCAGTTTCCCCTGTCCATATATAAATTGAATAATATATGGGTCAGACTATATTACCACACAGTAATATGTCTTGAGTTATGTTAGAGACATAATGCATGAGTTGCTTTACTACCTAAAAACCAACAAGAGAGATTTTTGTGTGGTACTATATTCTGACCCATATTATTATTTTATATATTCTACATTACTTATCTTCTTTCTTAAGCTGGTTTTGTTTGGCTGAGAGTTTATTTTGTTTTTGTAAACTGCAATGCGCTGGTGTTAGTCAGGTCTGTGCAGTGTTGCTAAGAATGCTTTGGAGGGAACTTGATTCAAAGCTGACCCCTTTTTTTTGTTTGACTGACAAGATACAATTCGAAAGGAAATACGACTTTGTGAGGTTTTTCTTGAATTTTCATTTTCTTGCTCTTTTAAAAACGTTTGTTTAAATTCTTATGTTATTGGTGTGAATCTCATTTTTTCCTGAATGGTCCATATCTTTGTTTTGAATGTAGCCTATTATTGTCTGCTTTGAATGTAGCTTATTGTCTCTTGTTAGTGATGAATGTGTCGGCTGTTGACATTAAGCGACACTAATTGCACAATGAAAAAGGTGATGACGTAGGTAGTAGTATAATATGAAAAAAACATATTAATCACTTTAATATGTACGTTGCCGTGGTCCGAGTCCTTGAAACAAACTCAAATCAATGTTCATTAGTGGTCGTAGTGTGGTGACAGTTTATTTAATGGACGTTGTCTGATATCCCTCAGGAAAAATGCACAAATAGTGAAAAAAAAAAAAAAAGGATTTCGATTTATTTTTTCAAGCTAGATTATTCTATTTGCATTGCATTTGCCTCCAAGGAATCTGATTTTACAAAAAAAAAACAAAAAACAAACAAAAAGAAAAAACAATAGTTGTACAGTGTTTTAGATCTGAGCTGCATTTTTTAAATGTATATTTAAAAAAATAAACAAATAAAAACAGACTACCTGTATTTTCATATGACATTTCACCTCTCCTTTACAAATTAAAAAATTAACAGTTTCTCTGTTTTTAATTCAGAAACCAAAACACATTAAACAGTGCTCATGGTCAATTTAAAAGAGGAATTACAGTTAAACATGATGAAAACATGGATGGTGGAGAGTAAATGACTCATTTAACTCTCTGTTAATGGTACGCAGTAGTACAGAGGAGTCATATTTTCGGGTGATAATATAATGTCTTTGAAAGGTATAGGAAAGCACACTAATCTGATCAAAAGGATAACAAGCTGGCTGTCCAGAGATTCTTGGGCAGGACTTTTTTGGGGGTTTTTTTCCCGCTGGTGGGAAAAAACTTATGCATTCAGCATGCTGGAGAAGGAATATTACTACTGTCATGTATTTGCTTTGCCTCCAACATCACTTACTGTGTGCAAATAGTGTACAGAATAGACACACTTACTGCAAAATCCTTGTTTGTCAGGAAGAACCATCCATACTTTAAGTTTATGAGCAACCAACAAACTCTGTACAAAGCACTGATATTTTTTAACTATCCCTATAGTATCCAGTCGAAACCGAACTCCGCCTTGGCAAGCCATGATTAATGAATAGCACAAGTGCATCGCAATAATAAAAAATCATAGCTCCCTCGCTATAACGTGGGTCTCGGGGATACACAATATGAGCGTTCTAACCGAAGAGCGGTATAAATGGGGGAGAGCACCATGTAATCAATGCTATATTTATACAAAATAAAAAAGGTAACATTACTACTCATGGAGCATATTAATTAGACGTTTTTAAACTATAAATAGCCTGGCTAAATGGCGGTCAGGAGTTCAGTTCAAAGCGACAGACAAGCAACCAAGTGAGAGGAGAGCGGGTCGGGAGAGGGGAAGAGGGAATGGGCACGCCCCAGGTTCAGCTACCGGAGCAGGGCTGAAGCACCTTGACTCCTGAAGAAAGCTGCAGCTGAAAACTTATGCGTTCAGCATGCAAACTACAGGGATAGAGAAAGGCAGCCTGATGTTAAAAAACATCAAACATTCAAACCACCAGGACTCAAAGTGCTATATAGTCCAGAAGGGAAGAGTTGCGTTTTCCAGGTGTTGTCTGAAGAGTGTATTGAGAAGGTCCCGGAAGGTGGTCAGGGTCTGTGCAGTCCTGACATCCGTAGGAAGGTCGTTCCACCACTGCAGTGCGAAGGTGGAGAAAGAGCGGGCTCTGGAGGAAGGGGAGCGTAGAAGAGAGAGCGTAGTGCAGACGAAGTGGAGAGGTTGGGTGGGGGTGTAGGGAGAGATGAGGGTCTGGAGGTATCTGGGTGCAGTCTGGTCAAGACATTGGTAGGCGAGTACAAGAGTCTTGAACTGGATGCGTATTGTGATTGGGAGCCAGTGGAGTGAGCGGAGCAGTGGAATAGGGTGGTAGAAGCGAGGCAGAGAGAACACCAGGTGAGCAGCGGAGTTCTGGATGAGCTGGAGCAATAAAAAAAAAAAATAACAAACTGTTTTAACATTTTCAAGCTTATTTTATTTTTGTAAAAAGCTTAATCATTTTTTTTCTGAAATTAAACATATAACAAAACTCTTTGTAACCCTGTTTTTTTTTTTTTTTCCATTTTAGTGTTACAAATAAAATGACATTAAAAAATATAACAAAAACCTTATACCTTTTGTTTTATTTACCATTTTACGGTAACAAACTACAATCTTTAAAGCAACTAAAAACTATACACACATGACAGGGAAGGTGGGATTTCTGTAATTGCAACAAACTACAAACATGGGACCGGACAAGAGGGGGGACTTTTGGTCAATTCTGATTGA
The DNA here is from genome assembly GCF_017654505.1 of Polyodon spathula. Classification (NCBI taxonomy): domain Eukaryota; kingdom Metazoa; phylum Chordata; class Actinopteri; order Acipenseriformes; family Polyodontidae; genus Polyodon; species Polyodon spathula. The sequence continues at coordinate 47,230,876 of NC_054535.1, read as the reverse complement.
CTAAAAGACACCTGTCAAAAACAACTGATGCATTAGTTAAAAATTAACATGGTGATGTCCCATACTGTGCATAACTATTGACATCCTCGAACATCTGTGTCTTTGGGTATTGTAGCCCCCCTGTCAGTATTGTCGGTAACAATAGTCTTCCCTCAGGTCAATAATTTTCCACTACAGCTCTCCTCTCCAGTAGATATTTAACATATAGATAGATGTATAGATGGATGTCAGGGTCATCTGTTTCACCCAGCATGTCATATTTGTGCTTTATAGGTGTGTTATACTGTATAAGTAATTTGCTGTAATGGGTCTTTTCAATTTTCAATTTATTTGTTTGGGATTATGCTGAATTTCCTTTGAAATGTTTTTTAGTAAATATGTGTGCTAGTTTAATTCACACATTTGGTAAACCCAGGTCTGTGTAATTAATATTTGACAACCATCTACTTACATATTTTTTTTTTAATTTTACTCTCTAAAAATACAGCTGATATGCAAGATCCAGGACTTGCTTCAACGAGCAAGTAGCCATCAGGGAGATAGAGGGTTAAAACAAGCTGGGTTCAGATAGGCAGAGACAGGGAAAAAAGAAATGCCATCAAATACAAACACCAGACCATTTAAAACATGAAAAAATTTGACCCACTTCAAAATTTAGATGATCAAAACCAGCATCAAGAGAATGAAAGGAACAACATCCAGGACCCCATAAACAGTGCTGGCCAGGCAGCAAAAAAAAGGGAGGTCATGATTGTAGGGGACGCCATATTGAGAAACACAGCAAGTTCAGTGCGCAGTCTGGACTCCCTTACAACAACAGTGTGCTGCCTTCCAGGAGCCTTTATCTGAGAACGTGGACAAGCTCCTAGAACGAACAGGAGATGATCCGGTAGTAGTCGTCCACATCGGTACAAATAACATTGGAAGAGAAAGACCAGGATCCTTGCAAAAAAAATTCAGAGAGCTAGGAAGGAAATTAAAAGACAAGCCCAAAAGGTATTTTCTGGGATATTGCCGGCACCTTGCAAAGGACCAGTCAGACAGCTGGAAATATATAATCTAAATGCATGGCTGAAATCGTGGTGCACACAAAAAGGCTTCACCTTCCTTGAACATTGAACCACATTCTATAAGCACTATCTATATATGCGGGACAGACTGCACTTAAATAAAAAGGGAACCAATATACTCTTAGAAGGAGGTTCAGAAGCATTTAAACTATAAAGGAAATGGGGAGAAATCAACAAAAAACAAAGTAGAATACTTCAAAACAAGGGCAACAACTCAGGTAAAATAGCCATTAAATGTGTTTATCTAAATGCTGGAAGTCTCAAAAACAAAATGTTAGAACTTGAAGCTACTGAACTAACAAGTAACTACAATGTGATAGTGTGGAAAAGTGGTTTGCAGAGCGCAGGTGTATAGGGTGATGTGATTATGAAACAAGACAGACAACAAAGTTCACAATCCAAACAGATGTTTACTTTGTAATCCCATTCTGGCGACCTCAAAGAACAATCCCAGGCAATACTGTGTATTGCACTGTTCCAAACAATGGGTTACAGTCCTGCAATAATAAACACACATATAACACACACAAAGACACACAATCACAAGTCCAGCTAATGTGCAAGTGGTGAAATGCAATTTATTAATGCACAGTGGTGAAGTGTTATCCCGGTTTGGTGCTGACTTTAAGTGATGGCTCCGGATCGTGTTAGCCGTCTAACAAGAACAAACAAGTATGATTAGACACGACAAACAAACAAAACACTAAACACTCACGGTACGTCATTCCCCCTTGGCTAGCGAGTGCAACCTTTCTTCTCCAATCCGCGGTTGCCACATCGCTTCCCTTTTGGGCCGTTGACTTGGTATACAGTAGCTCCACCCCCTTTCTAGATGGCCAACTTCCACCTTTCCCGGGAATTAATTGTCAGACCATCCAGTCCAGGGCAATCTGTTCCCTTTACACAGCACCCTCACAGGTTGGGAGGGAGATTTATAACCAAGATTCATTCTTTCTCTGTCACAGATAGGTGTTATATAAACTTGGTTATCCGAGAGTGAAGGAGACAAATATAATATTAGTGGGTATACACTGTATAGGAAAGACAGGCAATAGTCTTGAAGCCCAGATGTTAAATCTGAAAGCAAAAAACAACACAGAATCAATATGGGTCAGAATAATGGACACAAATTCAAAGGGCATAATAATAGGGGCATGCTAAAATTACATATATGATAACAATTTCCTGAGAGACAGTCAACATGGTTTTAGGAAAGGGAGATCGTGTCTAACTAACCTGGATCTAACATCGACAATGGATAATTGCAAAGCATATGACATGGTTTATTTAGATTTCCAAAACCTTTTTGACAAAGTCCTGTATAAAAGATTAATTGTCAAGCTGAAAGCAGTAGGGATTCAAGGTAATACATGCACATGGATTAGGGAGAGGTTAACATGTAGAAAACAGAAAGTACTGATTAGAAGAGAATCTCAAAATGGAGCAGGGTCACCAGTGGAGTACTCTGCTCTTCCTAATTTACATTAATGACTTAGATTCTGGTACAGTAAGCAAAATTGTTAAATGTGCAGACAATACACAAATAGAAGGATTGGCAAACATCTGATCTAGACAGCATTCAGAACTGTGCAGACACATGGCAAATAACATTTAATATAGAAAAGTGTAAGGTACTGCATGCAAGCAATAAAAAAGTCCATTATAAAAATATCATAAGGGAGATACTGAAATTGAAGAAGGAATCTATGAAAAATATCTAGAAGTTTATGTTGACTCAGAAATGCTTCATCTAGACAATGTGAGAAAGCTATAAAAAAGGCAAAGTGTTGAATTTAATCAAAGGAAGTAATGTTAAAAATTTACAATGCATTAGTAAGCCCTCATCTAGACTATTATGTTCAATTCTGGTCACCTCACTACAAAAAGGATATTGCTGATCTGGAAAGAGTGCAAAGAAGAGTGGCCAGAATTATTTCTGGTTTAAAAGGCATGCCATATGCAAACAGGCTAAAATAATTTAATCTATTCAGTCTTGAACAAAGAAGACTATGCGGCGACCTGATTCAAGCATTCAGAATTTTAAAAGGTATTGACAATGTCGACCCAATGAACTTTTTCGACCTGAAAAAGAAACAAGGACCAGGGGTCACAAATGAAGATTAGATAAAGGGGCATCCAGAACAGAAATTATGAGGCACTTTTTTTACAAATTGTGGGAGTCTGGAACCAACTCCACAGTAATGTTGTTGAAGCAGATGCCCTGGATTCCTTCAAGAAGCTGCTGATGAGATTCTGGGATCAATATGCTACTAACAACCAAACAAGCAAGATGGGGTGAATGGCCTCTTGTTTGTAAACTTTCTTATGTTCTTAAATACTGTTCTTGGAATATATACAGGTCCCAGAAATTGAATATGAGTACATACAACAATCCAATGTGTTACTTAGTTGTTGTTTTTTGTTCAGTTCGTAGACCACAATCTTTAGAATATACTGTAAAGTGAATCTAGTATATTGCCTCCTTTGTATAACGTACAGCCTTGTGTAAAACATGCTTCTCTGGTATGCTAAAAGTGAAGGGCTACTGCAAAGAGTAATACTTACTAGGATTAATCATACTTTAAACCTGTGTTTATATATTCTATATTAACAATTGTTATGTTTACAACTTTTGACACCCTGAATGGAACATTCTTTTTCTAGAATTTTGATGTCACTGTACCGTCATACTATGCTTTTCTAGATTTTGGAATGAAGTGGGTAAGCAAGTGCCAGTTTGGTTAAATTAAAGACATTTCATGGGTCAAAACGTATCGAATTCCAGGAACAAATTGAAGAATCCTCATCTTACTTCATCGCAACTGAAATTAATGTTTTTTTTGTTTTGTTTTGTTTTTTTAAGGTAAAAGATGCAAACTTAAGGTAAATGTTTCTCTTACAGATGATGGTTCAACTGATTCCCACCTACCTGGAATCCCTAGCTGAATCCCCAGTTCTTCTCTGTTTTGAGAAAAAGTAAATCTTTGTTGGGAGTATGGCTTTGCTGAGAGTAGCCGCAGTAGCAGCAAATGTAATTTTACGCTTGAGTGCGAGCCTGATTGACAGACCCTGGCTGCGACGCTGACGATACAGAGAGAGGGTGTACAGGACGGGGGTTCATTTCTTAGATTTACCAGATGAGGATCTAAAAACTTGATTGAGTTTGGATAGGGCAGCTATTGTCAACCTCTGTCAGACTCTGCGGGAGGACCTTGAATTGCCTACAAAAAAGTGTCCGTGCCCCCGCATATGAAGGGGTTGGCTTGGCAGCATTGTCCTTCGATGTCTCTGGGTCATTTCAAAGGGTCACGGGTGGCTTGATAAAAAGAGTTAATGGTTATATCAGTATCCCACTTAATCAGGAGTAGCTACAACATATTAAAAGGGAGTTTACCAGATTAATGGGAGTCATAAATTGCACAGACGTTGCACTCAAATCACTGCAACACCATGCATACATATGTAAAGAGGAAGGGGTTCCATTAACTAAGCGCGCAGATGATTTGTGATATCCTATAACATCTGGAACATATGTGCACATTTCACAGACTCCAGTCATGACTAATTTTGACACAATCCACTGTGTTTAATCATTTCAGAGACCCAATACACCAGATTGCATATTAGTAGGTCAGTATTGTACTACCTAGATAATTCGATATTTGTAGTTGTTAAAATCTATACTTAAAATAAATAAATAAATTGAAAATGCACATAAAATAGTTGTATTTAGTAACCTGTGGCAAAAGATTCCCACAAATGAGGGTACATTACTAGTGAGGTTTAATTTATTTTTTAATCCGTGCTGTCCATTTTTTACCCACATGCCAGTAATAGTAAATCAGCATGTTATATACGAAGTGTTCTAAATAAATGTATATTCTGGATGACAAAATGTGCAATTTTAAATTAAGTTTACAAATAATACACAAAATAGATATTGCCATTATTTTTTATTTCCATTTGGCTGCTTAACGTGCATTTTGATTAACACCTTCCCCTTATCTAGTCGTTGAAACAGGAAGTGATGTACGTAAGCTGTGACAATTAAGCTTTTTAATGAGAAATGCATAAACGACCTCATCGACTCAATTTCAAAGCATTAACAGATTTATTTTATTAACAAATTGTTTGAAAATCACTTGCTACTAAAGCTGTCATTACTATCCATGAGTTTGATACAATAACACTGTTTTTTGTTTTATTTTATCCCCCACACCTAGTTTTTTTTATAGGCGATTGATTGTTTTATCTCATAATGCCCACTCACAAGCAACATGTGATGTCAATCTAAACAATCGTCTCAGTAATTGGTATCCAATAATTTGGAGATTATTTTGGCCACCTCCAATATTCGTGATAATGATGATAAGAGATAAATACAACCATACACCACAAAACCAGTGAAAAATAGCACCATCTAGCAATCTACATATTGCCTGCTAATGCTGTACATACAAGTTAATTTTAGTCATCCTATTCAAAAGTCAATATAATTATTAGCTTATTCAAAATAGTGTCAACAACATGTTGTTTTACTAAGAACTATGTTAGCTAAAAAAGTGGATTATTCCCTCTTCTAGTACATCTGTAGATAAATAGTTATAATTGATTTATCTAGTCAGCAAAACATACAGTATGATGGCTAATGCGCTAGTAGCAAAAGCCTCCCGTTCTTATGGGATTAATTTTGACTCAACTGTTACACAACATTATAATCAATTGTATTTTTCTTGTAAGACACCCACGATTGAACTTGATCTAGAGAGTCACAGAATACAGCTCTAATCACAATAGCAATGTACTTAGGATGTTCTCAAAGTAGAGACACACTTGGAGCCATAACCATAGAAAAAAGAAATGAGGGGAAAAAACATCTCCCACAGAGAGGAAACAGGGAGCGATACCTGTATCAAGGTCTGTTTGGGAATCTAATGACCATATTCAGAAAACCTTTTAGTGATAGTGCTCACCAACTGTAAGTGTTCATTCTCAATATGAACCACCATTGAGCATTAACAGTGAAGGGTGTTTCTAAATATGAATGTTAGTCACCCATTATTATACAGTAGTCTCCACATATAGGAACACCTCCTAAAGAACACTTTGCCTAAGGGAACACCCTTTTGGTGATACAAATTTTTCCCATTGTAAATGCTCCAGCTAAAGGAACAGGAACTCTGTTTAAAGGAACGCTTTCTTGGCACCAATAATGATTTGTTCACAACGGATACAGTTTTTTAAACTCATCAAACTTAAATGGCTTATTCAGGCTTTTCAAAAGTGACTTGTCATCGACAGTGTCTTGAGGCACACTGATTAGTTTATTAAATCTTTCCAGAACCACAATCATATCATTGAATTGTTTTGTATTCTGATTTCCACAAGTGCACCCCATTGCTACAAAATGGCAAGTAAACAAATGGCAAAATGTGCCACTGTTTCTCTTGCTACAAAAAATTCTGAATTAGACACAAGTCACCAAGCATTAATGAATAGGAGAAACTGCAGACACACGATTCCTAAAAAAAGAAGAGGAAGAAGCAGGGGAACAATCATTTGATGCTGATGAGAAGGCGAAGAGGAGGCTGCTTTTGGACACAAACAAGTAGAATGGGTGGTGGAAGCACAAACTCTGCAAGATTTGGCACAGAGACCACTGAAGAATCTATTAAAGAGATCAGGATCAGGTTGGGACCTGTTAATCAGTGTATTGTCCAGTGAGAACCGAGAAGCTGTTTTGGCTGAAAAAGCTTTATGATACAGCTTTATGAAAAAATGGTACCATCATACCTGACCGAGAGATCAACAATGTTAAATAACTCCAGTTCTTGTCGTCATGGGCATAAACTTGACAAAGGATATAGTAAAAAACAGAAAATGCAAGCACAAATCCTCCAAGAGTATGTTTTTTTACACAGCCGAGGATCCTGAGATTTTAGAGCAACAGACAGATCTTCACAGTCATACTACCATGTGATCCAGAAATCCTGAGGTTGGAATAAGAATAGAGACCAAATTACCATCTTTACCATCAATAATTTTACCTTGAATAATATTGCATCTCAGTTGAGGAGAGAGAGTGCCGATGAACTACTGAAGCATATGAGGTTCCTGAACTAGCGATGGTAGCTAGAGTGAAGATTGGCAGCGCGAGAGCAGGTGTGGACATGGCTGAAGCACAATGAGAGACGAGCACTGCTGCTGTTTCCACTTGTGAGAAAGCAATGGCTGCCGGTTCCAAATGAGTGATCCTGATACTAGCGCATCCAGGCAATCAGATACTCTAGAAATTGAGGTGGAAAGAGGATGAATGAGTTGCCTGATACCGTTAGAAATCTGATAATGCAAATTGGAGGAAGGATCTGATGAAATTGAAAACTAAGGGTTTGTAGTCAATGGGTCAGAGGTGAGTTATGCTTGCACAGGGCAAAGTGTGAAGTTTGGATCTCTGCTGTGACTTTTGAGGGGGAAAAACAGTCTCAGCCGATATGGGATTGCAATTTGAAAAAAAAATAAACCAGCCCGATCGCTCCCTGCTTCAATGTGCAATCTTTTATTGAAAATAGCTTTCAGGAGTTTGTCAATGGGCCAGTCCTTGTAAAAAAAGTTGCACTGGAGAATCATCCTGAGGTTTGATGAGTTTAGAGCAGTGAGGAGGAATGGGAGCAGGCACCGTTGGATGAGCAGAGGGTAAAGAGGCAGGACTGGCAGAGGCTTAATGAAAATCTTCAGCAACATTGCCAGATGGAGGAGAAGCAGGGTGGGTGGATTTCTTTGAGAGTTTTTTCAGTGGATTATTTGTTGAAGGAATACAGCCAGAAGGAGAAAAAAAAACTTCATCAGAGTCAGATGAAAAAGAAAGCTCTCTCAGGTGAGTAGTCATTTAAACTGATTGAAAACAAAGGTTTGTCTTAAGATTGGGTCTGCAAGTCTGAGTGGTAACTGCAAACTGAAAAGCAAGATGAGAATTAGAGCTGGCTACAGTTTAAATAGGGTGTATGACAGGTAATTATAGGGTGACTGATAGATATTTTAGCTGGGTGACACAAAGGAGGAGCCCCAGCTCCAGCCTCCCGAAATACACCAAGGTTCTACTAACGTTAGTTTGTCTGTTACTTTATATTATTATTATAGTTCAGTTCATTTCATATGTTGATGCATGTGTGTCATGACAACTAATACCTATGTATGTATTTATTGATTGATTCATAATGTATCTGGTGAACACTTCGGCTATAAGAACACTTCAGTTGCTTCCCAAGGGGTGCTCTCTTAGCTGGAGACTATTGTACCAATTGATTTAATTTAAATGTCACTCCATTTACTTGAGTTGGCATCATGTAGTTTCAGCTTCAACTTGCAACTAACTTTTCCACACTAATGTATATGCCCCTATGGCAGCTATTCAAAAAGCATTTTTTTACCATGGTAATGACCTTCAAAAAACTAATTTATATAAATTATATAAGATTTTTGCACCATTATATGTGCCTTTGATTGATGCCCAGCAAATTCAGAAAACAGGTGGTAAATTAAAATCCCTTAATTATTCGTTTATTTTCATAGACATGATGTATTACACACACACACACACACACACAGCTTCTGAGTTGAGCTTTTATGCTTACATAACATAAACAGCTCATATCCCATGCCTATTGCCTACAGATAAATTCATATAGAGGTACAAAATATTACGTACAAGTATGGACTGTTTACCCCGTACATAGATTCTGAGTGCAGTATAACATATCAACGTTCATTGTTAATGTATATTAATTTGTAGTTACCTTAAATTTGTAGTTACCTTAAATAATAAGTAGATTCATTGTTAGATTTTGACGATGATGCAACTTGCCGTTTTGAGCCTTTTTGAAATGCAAAGACAAAGATACGTTTTCTGTCAAAAATACGACAATTACAATACTTCAAAACTAGCAAGAAAATAGTTGCTAAACCCAAACATGACCCTGCAGTTCATTAGTTAATACATGTCTTTTACTTTTCAAATTTCCATTTTTTTGTAAACTATGTTAAGAAAGTATTTTGTTTTAACCCTTAATGCTGAACAGTTAGAGAGATTGTCCTTTTTTTCACTATTAAAATTTGTATTCTAAAAATAATAAACTAAGACTACTTTTTCCGGGTAATAAAGTGCACTCTACATCCTCCCCTTCTTTTTCAATGTTTTGTGTTAAAAAGCCCCCTTGGCTCATCCAGTAAAGGCACTACTATGTGGAGTGCAGGGTGAGTCATATATTCAGGATCTTTCTGGTTCAAATGCTGGTCATGCTGAGTTCCCACTTTTGTCTGTGGATCCGCATGGAGTGCATTGGTTAAATAATAACAGAGCTGCTCTTATATCCACGCCTGTACATATGTGCATGCAGTATTGGGACAGTATGGGAACACTTTCTTCTTAAAGGTTCATCAGGTAGAAATCTAAGTGTTTTTCAGGGAAGGTGCCATAACATTTAGGTTGTGACATCATTTCTTGGAATCAATAAATGAATGCATACTAACATACTGTGCATACACACACACACACACACACACACACACACACACACACACACACACACCCTTCAACTATTACTGAGAAAACTGTATGTCCAATTGCTTGTGGGATTCTACAAGAATCCAACATTTTGTTCCTCTTTTGGCTGGGAAGGCTTAACATGCAGTCAGATTAAATTCATAATTGTAGTCTAATTTAACCACATGGTAATACTGCCCTTTAAACTGTATTACAAGGTCATCTTAACACCTGTGGCCCAGGGAGGCAAGTAACATAAGGGTGATTCCATATTAAATCAATTGCCATAAACCTCGACCTCCTTTGATTACTCCTTTGGGAGAAGTGGTTACAGTGTGAATTGTAGGCCTGATTGACATCTGGTTCATGAGATACAGCTCATCAAAGCTGGCCCATTTTGGACTCCCCATCAAAACCTTTCCATGGTCATAACTTTCTCCATAATTGACACAGAAAGTCTGTGACCTTTGAACACACCCAGGTCAAATCTTGTAACCTTGGATTTTTGTCAGTTTTTGACAGATTGTAGTCTAGACCCTGATCTACATTCCCTGCAAGTTTCATTTTGTGCCTGTCGTTGGTTGAGGCACAGCACACAGGTGTCAAGAAAATACTTTTGTCGTATTTCAGTTGTCTATGCACCACATAATTAATTGCTGAGAAGGAAAGTTTGGATAGGAAGTTTCACATACGAACAGCTAGCTGAATCTACGCCAAGGGTAAGTGTGAAACTTTAATATTATAATGAAATTTGCAAATTTGCATACGAAAGTAACAGTCGTAAATAAACTACCGCAGCAGAGAAAATTACTTTAATACATGCGGGTAGGTCCACAAAGCCACAAAAACCTTTGAAAAGTCAAGATACAAAAGAAAAATGAATGATACATAGAGCCCTACATCTGCAATTAGTGATAGTCTAACTAGCGATAATATATTTATTGATGCTTTGTGGTGGTTAGCAGGGATGGGGTTAATTCTTCCCTGCCAAAAACGTGTGTGGCTGGAGCCTTAATTAGATAATCGCTAATTACACAGTGTAAAAATTATTATTTTTTTTTTGTTCCTGGGTAGTAAGTGTTATTTCCTAATTGCTTATGCCTCAAAAGTATAGAAAATTGCTATTATTCCCCACAAACTTTGCTTTTGTGACCAGGACAGTGATATTTCAAAATATCACTATTTCCAATGGGAAAACGGGCAAATGTGTGTCTTTTCGTTCACATAAAGTCAGTAAAAAACAACATATGAATCCAAATTAACATGTATTTATACTAAATTAGTACAAAAATGTAAATACAGTATAATCGTAAATCTCGAAAAACTACTCAATTCTAAATCTTTTGTAGTCATTTTTGTATTACTTTAGTATAAATACATGTTAATTTGGATTCATATGTTGTTTTTTTCTGACTTTATGTGAACGAAAGACACACATTTGCCCGTTTTCCCATTGGAAATAGTGATATTTTGAAATATCACTGTCCTGGTCACAAAAGCAAAGTTTGTGGGGAATAATAGCAATTTTCTATACTTTTGAGGCATAAGCAATTAGGAAATAACACTTACTACCCAGGAACAAAAATTGTGTTACATAGTGTTATTGATTAATTGGGCTCTAGCCACATCCCATAAAAGGAAAGCCCAGGGCTCCACTAGGGGAGAGAAGTTTGACGAGTGAACCTGTGTTGTTTCTGTGACTCTGTATTGTCTTTAAAGGGCTTGAACAGTTTTTGTATGTTTGTTTAAACCTTTATTTAGCTTTTTGTTTGTACTTTTGTGTTATTTTTTCTATATTAAAGTGTGCTTTAGCGCTTGTTGTGCAGTTTCCTGGCTTCTCAGTCTCTGTCTTGCCGCGACCCTGTTACACTAACAAAGATATTCATCACAGCATTTTACATTGTAGTCTTAAGTGCTTGTGTTTGTAGGATAGAAGAAAATATTACTGGTCAATTGGGCACTGTCTATAATTGTATTGTAGGTATTGAACTAAGAAATATATTTGAACTGATGCAGTTCTGTTTTAAGATTATGTAACACTAATAAAGATACAATTTCATGTATTGTTTTTATATGTCTGTAGTAAGAAGGTTCAGTTCTTAAGTGCTAACTAAAGTTTAAAATCAATTTTTACCTCTTTTATAGCTATAATGACAATCACTTGTCCTATTTTCTCTTTGTTGGAGATATTTCATTTTTTACACTGTTTTTAAAAGTTAATTTGGTTTATAGATGTTTCAAGTGCAGTGCTGTCAATAAGACATCAATTTCAATTGACAAAATCTCTAAATAATCAAAAGTGTCTGCACATTTGCGATGTTACAAATGCAAAACAACCTTGTACAGTACATTGTATAACAGAAGCTTGCCATAGTTTCAGGGCAAGGCGAGGCTCAGCTACGCTAATCCTATTCCTTCCACTACTTGTTCTGCAAACCTTTCTCCTCCACCTCCCCTCTGCTTCCTTTGCAGCTGTATCTCCCTTCTGGGGGTCGGTGGTCCTCCATCACCTGGCATTGGTGGCCAAGAGCAACTCTGTAGATTACTTCCCTTGTGAAGAGTTGATTAGCTTGTACCAGTGAAAAATATTGTTGAACGCTTCATTTTCTATAAGAGAACAGTTTATATAAAGGCCAGATACCATTGTTATAGCATTATTATAAAAATAATGATGAAAATAACATTAGGAACCCATTGGATCAGTCTGTTGATCTAACAGCCATGCACATCAATTATTCTACATCAGTTTATTAGTATTACCTAAAATTCAGCTTTACCATATGACAACACCCTGCGATTTTTATAGACCAAAATATACAGTATTACAAGTGCCAAAATACTTTTACATAAAAATGTCCAATCTTTCATAATAATATACATAATATCTATTGTTCAATGCTTAATGTATTGGATTTCTGCTGAAGTATTGTTCTGGGTCTGGCTCTGAGGCAGAAGCACTACTGTCTTAGATCTCATACATATACTACTGCTTTAGAAAGCACACATTTGCTTTACACAAATAAACTTTAAACATGTAAAGGTTCATAAAAACATAAGAAAGTTTACAAATGAGAGGCCTGTTTGGTTGTTAGTAGCTTATTGATCCCAGAATCTCATCAAGCAGCTTCTTGAAGGATCCCAGGGTGTCAGCTTCAACAACATTATTGGAGCTGGTTCCAGACTCCCAGAAGCGTGCTAATGTTGATTCATTATGAATTAAAAGCAGTGTATTTTGGAGTTGTCTTTTGCACTATTGCCTATTAAACATTAGTTTTTAACAGCGACACTCTTAAGCAAACAATACTTACAGATGAGCAGGCAACAGTCATATGCAGTGAGAAATACATGGACTGGCAAGCTTACAATCAGAAGCCATGTGCTGTTCTCTTAATGAGAATTGTGATGGCAAAGCTGATTAATGTAAATTCGGAATGATTTGTTTCTGTTAACAGTGATCTTTAAATGCAGTATTTTCATGTGACTTGGACATTCTGTGAGTGAAAATTAAAACTTGCTGCCAGAATGTCACAGCAGTTAACATTATAGACATGTAAAATATCAAATAGGAAAGTATACAAACAAGCTGATTTAAAAGCACATGCTGATTTAGTTTTGGAAGTTTTCTATTTTTTGGTGATGGATGGAAATAAATAAAATATATTGGTTTTAGTAAAGCCATAAGATTGTATTCTCTCTATATATGTTTCTAGACATTAATTTTGAATCTATTGTTGTGAACAGCTGCAAAGAGTAAATGTAACAACACTAAAACAACAAATCAGTAATCTCCATAACACAAGGGGCAGCATAAGTAAACACTATCTACTGGTGCTGGCATTCCTAGGGAATTTGGTCTAATTTAATTCAGTGGTAGATTGAAGATTAATAATACATTTACACTCAAAGACCCAGATTTGCACTAGTACTCTACTATGCTAATTTTATTTCTTAAGAATAGACTCTTGATTCTGTGCACACATTGATTTATGATTTAGCCTGAAGTGGTTATTTATTTTGTTTAAAGCCCAAGAGTTTCCTCACCACTGTACTGTTTATTAGTGGCAGAGATTTTAGATGAGACAGACAAGCTATTTCCAATGATTAAGGGAGAAGGTTTGCCTGGCTTTTTTAAAATAATTTGCTGAACAACCTTGTGGCTCACTTCAGTACGCTTCAGTAGTATCTGCCACCTACCTTTCAATAGCCCAAACGTCTATTCAACCACCACTCGGATTTGGCCCAGTTTGTTATTAATAAAGATATAACCCCTCACAGATGATGAGTGAAAAGCAGTGTGGGCGAGAACACTAAAACAAAGTAATAAAAAGGCATGCGCGATCCATCAGAAAATCAGAGCTTTATTAACCATATATGTCAAACATGATGTCACATGGATTTCTACACATGGAAACAATATTTTTGGGAACGTACTGCTAAACTGCATGAGACTCGAACTAGGCCTTACGCATGGCTAATTTATTTGCATACCGTTCATGGGAAAGTGGGTCGTTCCCAGGAAAATGAAAGGCTTCACATGGAAACGCAAAAAGGTACCAAGTCCTTGATTATTTCACAAGAGAGGAATGTCTCGAGTAAGAGTAAACACACATGTAAACTATTCCAATGTTATGTCCTGAATACTGACCATCATTAGGAGAGAAATACAATTGTACATGTGTGTCATCCAATTCTTTGTAACAGAAGACATGACACCCTTTCTAAAAAGATAAGGGAATATACTAGAACATTGATTAGATTTTTAAGCAATATTTTTTGAGATCTTTAAAATCCCTGAATTTAGATAATAACATAGATTATGACTATAATTGCTCTATGGCCCATGAAATAAAAAATAAAAATAAGCCAAGTTTCTTATGTATTTTACTGTAAAATTTATAATATCACACATTCAACATATATATATATATATATATATATATATATATATATATATATATATATATATATATATATATAATATATATATATATGACAGTACAGTTGTAAGTGCAGGTCTCTGGCTGGTGGAAACAAGCTTTTGTATTAAGCCTTTTCTTAACTGACAGGATATCAGTATTTTACAGAAAACAATAACACAGCGAGCGTCAAGTACATCTCAATAATAATAACTGAGGCAACTATTCTTCTCAGGAACTAAATCGTAAACAAAGCAACATAACAAACATCCTGTTTGTTTAAGTCAGTAATAACTCTGTGATCCCTTAATAATAATTGTGTGGCTTTATACGGAATGCTTTATTTACAGTTATTGAGAAGATACAGTTTCTTACCAAAAAGATCAAATAAATAGCCTTCATTTAAAAATAAATAAGCAAAAAAATGTAATAAAAATAAAATAATGTGGATCACATTAAGTAAGTATGCTTCCTCCTTTGAATGAAATATTTCCTTGGCAAATTCCATTTCCTCCTGCTTGGTAAAGAAATTCCACTCAATGCTTTGCTTGTTATGTATGCACAAGACAGAGTTTAGTGATGATCAGGAATGAGACTTCATTGTTAACCAAACAGACACACGTCTCTTCTGCAACTTCTGTAAAAACCCAGCTGGCTCAATTTACGGTAGCTATTGCGACAGTACTTAACGTAATGAAAAGATAACACAAGTCTACAGATCTGAAGAGACTAAATGTATTTATACATATATTATTTAAATATGTGTCATGCACTTAAGACATTAATAAAAGTGATCCAGGTACTCAGGTATTTTTCACTGCAGGTACCCTGTTCCAGATTTTCTGCCCATGCGCAACCTGGTTTACATAAATATATATAATATATATACGTTCCATACAAGGTCTAAAATTATATATCGGTCCATATTTATACAGTGGCTAAATAGATATTATATAGATATATATATATATATATATATATAGTGCTTCATTCTTCTGGTTCATAATGTCACATAACCCCTTGATAGAAGTATTTTCTTGTGATTGCCTGCAGTCCCTATATTTTTCAAAATGTAGTGGGTCAGGATGTTCTTAGCAATTCAATCTTGGAATTCTCTTCCACCAGAGCTGTAACAAACCTGTACTACATTAGACCAAGAGACTTGGTTTTGACAGTGCCTGTAGCCTGAACTGAACCTGAATCTAAGCTGTACAAATAATTCAGCAACTCTGAAACTGTACTGAAACCCAAACACGTAGCACACCCTTACCTGGTCATTACAAAGAGTACTTGATTTCACTCTGGGCAATAAGTGTGGAGGTTTCTATTTGGATATGTCAACTGTCAAAAAGATCTATGATATACTGTAGTTCAAAATTAATTTAAAGCTCCAAGTGCCTGCAGTCAAGCCATTTTTTATCCATGTAAAGGTTACTGCAGCTCAGACAGTCATCACTAACATGTTGTTACTAATATTTTCTTCAGACTGCAAAAGGCTATTCATAAAAGGTAAGGTCAGTGAAATAACTGGTAAAATAGTTTTGAATGTGTTTAATACAAATGCATTATTGACCTTTAATATCCAATGACTGACAATGCAGTGGAATTGTCAGTCCAAAATGGAAGAATTATAGATATAATAGGATTAGTCTGATTTCTACCGAGAACATTGTATTTTACAAAATGAATATCCTGTCAGTATTTGATTCTGGAATTAACTTCAAACCTATTTGTTGATTTAGAAGAATAAGGGTTTTCAGAAATGTCATGTTTTGGCCTGTACTCATGCATAACACAATATCATTGTTGATCATGGTAACTCAAGCTAATCATTGTGACCTTTTCTACCTCCATGTTGTATATTATAACTAATTCAAACCTGAGGAAAGTAATATGCCATTGAACTGTCTAGGCCACTGGTTGGTCAACTCTTGAAAATTGTTCAAGATACACTTGTTGCCATGTCTGTTTCATTGGTAAATAAAATGCATGGCTTTGGTTACCTTGTCTTTGCAGAAGAAAAGTAGATACCCTGTGTACGTATGAGGAAAGTTAAAAAGGTGACCACCTGTAGGTTATATGGCATTATTTGTTTGCATAGCATGTACTATTGAAGTGACTAAAATAAAAATAAAAAATACAGTTGTGTTCAAACAATGCCTGCTTTCCTTAATATTTTAGGGGCATGTTCTCACTTACCTGCCTCGTATTGGTATTTACGTGCATGAAGAAGGGTTTACACGGTGTCAGAGCTGCTATTCGCATTCTGGAACGAGAATGAAAAAAACGTGCACGCATCTGGAGCAGACACCATGCATAAACCATTTGGCCTGAAAGCAAGAGTAAGGGACGTGTAGGCGCTTCAGCCTAGCGGCCATGAGTAGTAAACACAGTTGAAGACAACCACAATTATGATTAAAACACAAACGGTGTGTGAGACACTTGTTAATAATAATAATAATAATAATAATAATAATAATAATAATAATAATAATAATAATAATAAACTTCTGTGTTGTCTGTTGATTTCTTTTATAGCAATGCACATGTTTACCTCTGTTTTAAATGTTTTAAACTCTATTGACTTTGGCATTTGTTTTTCGGAACTAGCAAAATTCACGTTCATTCCAGGCATCTGTGTTGCAAAAGGGACTTGGTGACTGTCCTGTTTGTTGTCCTTTGTGTTTGTTTCACATGTTGTACTGTTTTGCTGTGGAGGGGAGAGTGTTGGTTGCCTGTCTGTCCGAGCTCACCAATCCTGGACATGCATTTGCACCTCCAGAATGCTGGCGGGAGAGGGGGTCAAAATGGCATGCCCAGTATTGGTGGGGGCAGATGGAGGGTGCGGTTGAGAAATAAATAAATAGGAATGCATGCCTGAGCGTGGGGAGAAGAGTTGGAAAGTTGATTTGTGTATTTATCCTACTTTCACTTATTCAGCATACTTTCAGCGAAGTATTATTTGTTTGGATAGACTTTAAAACAAATGTTATAGCTCAAGTTATAGTTCACATGTTAAATACTGTTAGTTGTGTGAGGAAAGGCTAGTCAAGTACAAATTCTGGGAACCTTTACTTGGTCATTCAGAGGCGTGTCTTTTTTCAAGCCATATTTGCATTCCGGAGTCCGCAGAGTGATAATCCCCACCCACAGCCAGCTACACCGCAGAGATTTCAATATGAGAATACGCGTATTGTGGGGGTGCGTATCTCACACTTAGCAACAAGCGAGTAGATCCAGGCTATGCAGGGTCTTTAAATCCTCTGTAATATCAATTGGCTGCCTTAAGTTTCAGCCCCTGCTGAGCCTCTCTTATCCCATTCTCTGTCTCTTTCCCTCCTGTCAGCTCCACTCTCTCTCCCAGACACTCCAGCAGCTGATCCAAATTAGACCAGACTGCAGAACCAATTAACACTAATGTAACTGCCACTGAAGTAGAAACTGCAAAATCAGAGTTTCAAAAAAGGAAATACATAATGAACAATTAATTTAAAATAAGATCAACAAATAATCAAAAGCTCTTTGTGAGTATTTAACAGGACTTATTAGATTACATTATATACTGGGACTAAGTAGTGATTTTGTTGACATGTAGGCTGATGTACTGTTAAAGTATCAAAACATTATTAGAAAACCCCAAATCTCTATAATATCTAAAATTCCTACTCTCCCTAGTGTGTGAAGTACTTCTACATCAGTGGTTATAGGCAATTTAGTAAACATGCTTCTCTGAATGTCCATGTTATTCTTTATAGGGGATTCCAAACCTCAAAATAATGAATGTATGGTTCATACCTAGTGTTCCTCGTTTCCGGTTTATTTTGAATTGTAGCAAAAAATTACTGGATTTTTCTTTTAACTGGACATCGGTTTTTATTGATTTATACCCGATTTTTGTCTATTATTCAAAAACTACGTTGAAATACTTGCACGAAAATATAATATTTTTACTGGATGAGGAATGGAGAGAAAACGTAAATCAGTTTATATATATTCAAAAGAAAACAAATGTTTCGAAGTATGCAAAAAGCAAAAATGGCAGAAGTGGATAAGATGAGGCAGAGGATGCATAGTGCTGCAAATACTGTTGCATTGAGGTACATGTTCGCTCTGATAATAAAAGAACATACTGAAAAATAAGCGACACATTAAATTAAAACAAGAAAGTGAACTGAGAGGCAAACAATCCATTGATGCTGCTTTTACACACGCTTTAATAAAAAAGAGAGTGCAGAATGACTGTGTTAATGAGTTTGTCAGAGCGCTGTGCTGTGCTGGACAGCCACTGTTTATTGCAGAGAGGTATTTATTGGTGACTTTGTGTGACAGTACTGTCTGTAGTAAAACATTGTCTAACGCCATCTTAATTGTAAATATTTGACAGAAAATGGTGATGCTTTAATCATCTATTTTCTTTTTTTTTTAAATATAATTTCAAGGTGAATAAACCTGGATTGTTTTGTGCTGATGTCATGTTCATACCTTCTGCAGATACTATTTCCATCAGCACATTGATTGCCCAAATGTTCGCAGTACCAGCTACCTTGAGAAATGTAGCCTTCAACTTGTACAGATTCTGCTTCATCGTGCATGCCAGGGACATTATGAATCAGAAACCAGAACTGCTACTCATCATATTCCACATGTTAAGTGTGTTTTTTTCTGACATTTTTCCCCTGTCAGAATGGCTGGGGAACCTATTGTTATTGCAAAGAATATTATTTTTTAATTATTATTCCCAAATTCTTCCCAAGACTTCAAACTTCACCTGCTCAAACGCAGTGTAACTAATCAACATCAAACCTGGCAGTTATCATCCCGGGTTGAATACAATTCAGATGCTAAAATATTCAGCTCCAACATTCTTTTGAAAAACCTTTCAAAATCTTCTTGGGAACAGGTGAAGCATTTGATCTGAAACTTGGCATATTCCATCAACAACCAAACTAGCTTCAAGTTTGCGAAGCAGAAGTTGCTGCGATAAATTTTAATATCAAAATAGCTGCAGCAAATTCACAGAAACGTGCCCCAAACATCAAACTGCTTCTGTTTGAAAACCGTTTAACCAACTAACTCTGAACTTGGTAGGCATCATCCTGGGGAAAATGGAATTCAAATAGTGCAAAATGGTACTCTTTTGTTAAACAATATGGCCGCCAGACCTACATGTTCTCCTTAAATTTGAAACCGCTTCAGTTGAAAAATGGTTTATTTGATTAACTCCAAAGTTGACAAGCATCATCTCTGTGTCAATACAATTGACTTTTTCAAAAATTGTGTTTGTGTGTAAACCAATATGGCCACCTGATGCATTTCTTTGAAAACTTTTGGTCAAATGTAAAACTGGCTTATAACTCCTTACAGAGTGCAGATAGGCTAATGGTTACTATGGAACACATATAAGAACCAGTATATGCTCTATTCAAAAATTGCCTTGACCATGCCCTTTGACCTCTCCTTAAAATCAAGTGCAAAACTGGTTTATAACAAGTGCAGATAGGGTCATGGTTACTATGGAACACATATAGGAAACTGTATGTGTATCCAAAAATGACCTTGCTTATGACCTTTGACCTCTCCAATGTCAAATGTAAAAGTAGCTTATTACTCCTGACAATGCACATAGGGTTATGGCTACTATATAACACATTTAGGAACCCATGTATGCTCTATTCAATGACCTTGATCGTGACCTTTGGCATCTCCTTAAGACTAGATGTAAAACTAGCTTATAATTCCTTACAGTGTGTACATAGGGTCATGGTTACTATGGTGTTTAAAGTTATAAAGTATAGTGAGATAATGAACTAATACAGTATTTTTAATTGAAACTGCTCCATAAAACTGATCTGTAGCTGACACTTGTGCTGCTACAGCTTGCCAAAATTTCCAACATCACTGTACTTAACATCACTGTACTTAGCATACATTTTTGGGAGTATCAGATTCTGGAGACAAATGGGGGCCTCTGTCTGTCCATTCATCCAGCCACCCAGTATGTCACACTTACAGTGTTGCATACATCTGGAGAATAATTGATTGAATTGTGATTAAACATGTCATAGCTAATTGTTATTCTCTACTAATCCGTGCATACTATTGGGTCACTTCTGTTTTTAGGAGTAAGACATATTGTATCATGTATGTAGGCTCTGTATGAGTTACACAAGATGACTGATATTGTTTCTCAGGACTAGTATTTATTTCTGGACTGAGTCTATCATTTTTGATGCGACTGAACTAGATTGCCTTACAGAAAATGACACTTCTTTCTTTTATCAAGGTGAAATACGATATACACAAAGACAAATAACATGTTTTAAAAACAAAACAATAAGAAGAGATTGGTATGAAGCACTAGACAGCTACTTTACAGAAACCACAGTGGTTCGCCAGTTAATCTGGCCCTAGTTGAATGTCTCACAATACATACCCAGTTATATTTAAATGTGAACAGTGGATCAATGGATTGACTTTTGGCATTCTGTGTTACAGTGTTTGTTGAAGTTGAAGAATGAATACTACCCTATTCATGTTTGGACGGTATTAAGACACATGGGTATGATGTTTAAAAGTGTTGTTTACTATTGTTTGAGAAAATTACTTATTGAAATAACTGCAAGAGGTATTATTTAGGATGAAATAAAGACAAATTCTGTTACCTAATTCAGTCAGTGAACTTTATATTATTATTATTATTATTATTATTATTATTTATTATTATTATTATTATTATTATTATTACACTATGTAACACAATTTTTGATCCTGGGTAGTAAGTGTTATTTCCTAATTGCTTATGCCTCAAAAGTATAGAAAATGGCTATTATTCCCCACAAACTTTGCTTTTGTGACTAGGACAGTGATATTTCAAAATATCACTATTTCCAATGAGAAAACGAGTGCTTTTGTGTCTTTTCGTTCACATAAAGTCAGAAAAAAACAACATATGAATCCAAATTAACATGTATTTATACTAAAGTAATACAAAAATGACTACAAAAGATTTAGATTTAAGTTTAGATTTAGTTTTTCGAGATTTACGATTATACTGTAAATTTAGAGCCGGATCAGAACTTGATCCCACTTTTGAAAAATGGAGGAACTAAAAGAAATTCATTTTATTTGAAACCGTCAGACACGTACGTATAGGTCAGGTTTTTAAAGATTGGCAAAAAACCTCTTGAGGTTTTCGGCAAGGAAGAAGTAAGAAAACGGTACAGGTAAACTCCTGCTACCATAATTAAATTAACAAACATGGTTGATCTGCTAGTTGGGCAGACGACGGAGCTCAGCTATGCCTTACAATGCTGTTAAAAGTCTGTTTAATGTTAAGATTTTTTGCAACAGGCAGCTATCAACAAGTAGTCGGAGACATAATTGGGGTTGATCAATCAACCACCAGCTGAGTGATACACACTGTCTCCGCTGCCATTATATTAAAGATGAATCAATTTATCCACTTTCCTTCAGCAAACTTGAACAATACAAAAAAGGATTTTTTTCAAAAAGCTGGTATGAGAAACTTTATTTAAATAAAAGATCAAGTAAAATATATAGGCATTTAATAACTTAACCACTCAATATATTATGTGAACACTCGTACAGTACTTCCCTGCTCTTTGTTGCCTGCTTGGGTTAACTTCTCATTGGGCTATTGTAGGATGAGGGCTGGTGATAGGTTGTAACCGGGGATGGGGTGTTGGACCAGAGCCATCTTTGGGTCTGGGTTGGACCTGTCCGGTAATATTATCCCCAGTTTTGTCTGTTTATTGGCCATCATGCCGTTTTGTTTTATAAAGTGTTTCTGTTTTGTTTCAACCTTTTATTAATTATTAAATTCTGTGCAGCAGTGCCAGAGCACGAGTGTCCAACACCCTTGAGGGAACTTCCAGGAGG
Organism: Polyodon spathula; assembly: GCF_017654505.1. Classification (NCBI taxonomy): domain Eukaryota; kingdom Metazoa; phylum Chordata; class Actinopteri; order Acipenseriformes; family Polyodontidae; genus Polyodon; species Polyodon spathula. The sequence continues at coordinate 47,208,452 of NC_054535.1, read as the reverse complement.
CCCTCCAAATGGCAATCAACCTGCTGTGGGCCAGAGATGTGGAGCAATGGGAAACCGTGGAGCAGCAACATCACCCGGTGTCCCTCCTAAACATCGCATCAATGGTGTTTCGATTACCTGGCTGCAGATTTGGGATGGGTCCCACCATCTCCAGTCCCATTGGGAGGAGCCACACCTATCCCACCTCCACAGGCAGTAGGCACGTCCATGCCAGGGCCCAGAGCAGAGTCGCACCTGTCCCTAGCAACCGAGGGAGAGCCGCACCAGTCCCCAGTGTCCAAGCGAGAGCTGCACCAGCATCCAGTGATAGAGGGAGACTACCTGCTGCTCCCGCCTCCATCGCTAGGGGGAGACTACCTGCTGCTCCTGCCTCCACCACCCAAGGGGAGACTACCCACTGCTCCCATCTTTGACACCTGGGGGAGTACTCGCTGCTCCCGTCTTCGACACCAGGGGGAGTACTTGCTGCTCCCGTCTTTGCTGCCAGGGGGAGACTACCCGTTGCTCTTGCCTCCACCGCCAGGAGGAGGCAAGAATCGTGTAACACGATGCCCAGTCCCTGCTGATGAGAAGCATCCCCACAGCATGATGCTGCCACCACCATACTTCACTGTAGGGATGGTGTGTCTTGAGGCATGGGCAGTTTTAGGTTTGCGCCACACATAACGCTTTGAGTTTTGGCCAAAATGCTCTATCTTGGTCTTATCTGACCACAAAACCTTTTCCCACATCGCAGCTGGGTCACTCTCATGCTTTCTGGCAAACTCCAGACGTGCTTTCAGATGGTACTTTTTGAGTAACGACTTCTTTCTTGCCACCCTCCCATACAGGCCAGTATTATGCAGAGCTCTTGATATGGTTGACTGGTGCACCATTACTCCACTCCCAGCCACTGAACTCTGTAGCTCCTTCAAAGTGATTGTTGGCCTCTCTGTGGCTTCTTTCACAAGTCTCCTTCTTGTTTGAGCTCTGAGTTTTGAGGGACGGCCTTTTCTTCGCAGTGCCTGGGTGGTGTGATGCAGCTTCCACTTCCTGATTATTGATCCAACTGTGCTCACTGGGATATCCAAACACTTGGATATTATTTTGTACCCTTTCCCTAATCTATGCATTTGTATTACTTTATCTCTAACTTCTGTAGAATGCTCTTTGGTCTTCATTTTCCTTCAGATTCACAGCCTTACCAATGATCCTTCAACAGTGGGGTTTTTATCCAGAAAATGTGACAGCAACTTTAATGGTTCACAGGTGGAGGCCAATGGTAAGGTGATTGTGTCCTCGTTAGGGCAATTTCTTTCATCGGTGCAAACTGGGAGCTTCCACAGCACAGGGGTTGAATACTTATGCAAGGAAGTTATTTCAGTTTTTTATTTTTCTTAAAACCAATGTCACCTTACAATAATTGATTCTGAGTTTCAGTGTTTAAAAATAAAATATCAAACAGAACGAAATTTCAATGTACTATTTGTAATTCGGTAATATGAGAGAATTGGTCAGGGGTCTGATATATATATATATATATATATATATATATAGATATATATATATATATATATATATATATATATATATATATAATATATAATATAAATATATATATAATAAATACATAATGTGTTTTGGTTAAGAAGGCAATTCTCACTCTTGCAAGATAAAGACAATTAACTATTATCAAAATAAGTAAATTTGGATTCTAGCTTTAACGCAGAATGATAATTGCATTGTAAAACCGACATCAATTTGAATAATCACATAAAACAAACAATTACTATAGTGTTCATTAACTCAAAGCATAACCTGAAAGCAATAATACTTTTCTTACATTCAATCTCAAACAAAACATTAATTTTACTTTAAGGTTGGCTTATTCTCTAGTTCATAAAAAAATAAACACTACATGTTAATACATAACATAACAGGCTGTTGGCTTTCCTGTTGGCCTAAGACTCCAGGTTCCGGGGTCTGTCTTCTCTTGTGTTTTGTCTCCACTTTAGGGAACAAAATAAATGTCTTTGCAAAGAACAAGTCATTAACTATTTAGGTATTCCACTCAAACAGCAATTCCTCCACCACTATGTGCATTCTTCATCTGGTCATGTCAGGGATATTCCATTGTAAACTCTGGCACTGCTAGCTTAATAAAAGACTGAATATATTTCAATCTTTGTCAACTTCAAATGTTCACAAGCACTTTTACGATTTTAGATGTCTTATGCAGCGGACTCCCACGCCAAGGCAAACACTAGAATAGTTATTTTGTATCAGAGTTTCTGAAAATGGTACTAGAGCACACACTATGGGCTGGTGTTTGTGTTTGTGTATGTGTTAGGTGTGGGTCAACTAAAAACAGGACTGTTATTATTGACTATATTATTATTATTATTGTTTCATTACCAATGGCCTGTTGTTTTGCCATCAGGCCATTTGATTTAAAAAACATTAAAACAACATTGCACCTGGATTATAATTGTCTGTCTGTTTATTGATCACCTGCACCTGCACACTGCTAACCACTTTGACACAACCTTCAGCATCCCAATGATGTGACCATAAGCAGAGTGTGGGAGGGGGAGAACCCTGAACATAACGATTACCTTGTTAGAATTAACTGGTGATCCATGGCCAATACCCCACGAACCTTAGGTTTAGTGTTAGGTTATTGTTATGAAATAAACTTAGTTTTAGTACATAAATTCATCACCCTTATCATGTGATTGGGCTGAAGCATATAATGAGAACATCTATTACGAGTGCAGAACTACCCTGTGTGAGCTGCCTGTGAGAGCTACACTGTGTGAGTCTGCGGTCTGCAGCAATACCCCTCTCACGGGGTTGGGAATTTGCTGTGTTGATGTGATGTTTGTGTGCTGTTGTGTCACTCTGCCTCTTTCCTTGAGTAGCCTGCCTGTCTGTCAGATAATGTGTGTGTCTGTGTGTGAATGCGATGGGATACCGATGGGCCAATGGGTGATGAGTGGGCGGAGTCAGCATCTATCAAAAGGAGTGCTTCGCGACAATTGAGGAAAGTTGAGATGGGAGTACAGTATGAGAGAGAGTGAGAGAGAAAGAGATAAGAAAAGAGTGCAAAAAAGATCCATTAACACACAAAGGAGTTAAATAAAAATAGCAGTTGTCACTGCTTTAACTGCACATCCATGTTTAGTTTGATTCACATACTCCCTGACATTAAATGATGTAGCTACTCATGAGTATAATAAAACATGTCTCACAGGGAATTATATTAAATTTCCCACACAGAGGACAGGTTTAAAGGACATGAAAGTGTGCTTCTAGCAGGTTGCTGGCTTCCCCAATATGATGGGTGCTATTGATTGTACTCACAGCACTGTTACCCTGATCCATGGAGCCTGCTCTGCAGGGTGACAATGCCGACAAGGAAGAGAATTGAGGCTACATCTCATCAGTCAATCTTTCTCAAGTAAACAGAACAAAAAGCAAAATATGCCATTGCACAACGTGACTTTTATTGTATATTTTTTAAGGGAGAAAGGAAAAAGGCTTTTTTCTATTTTGTTTTTACATCAGGCAAGGAATCCATGTTAAAATAAAAAAAGGTAAGCAGTGCTGTTTCACTTTACGTTGCCTCTGCCTGTCCTGCTGCTGAGGGCTGTGTCTGCTGATCGCTCACTTTCAGTCAGTGTAAGCCACCTCTACCTTCACAATAAGCTACTGACCAAAATATATACCTGGACTGCTGGGACTTCTGATATCACTGTGGTTATATATCTCTGACATTATTGTGCACATTAAATTATCACTCACAATACATGTAGTGTGCCCGGTATGGTATGTAAACTATCCAAATACTGTGCATGCAAATTAATGCCTTCTCTGTTAGTAAGTGGGGCAGCAAATTTAGATTTATCACACATGTCAGGTGCACAGCTTTACGTGCATGGTAATTCCAAATTCAGTGCCCTTTCGTAAATGAGGCCCTATTATTAATCAAATACAGAGCATTTTACTACAATACCTATTCAAAAAGGCATGGGTGTTGCAATAAATTGAAGCAGTCAAGGGGAGTACAAAAAACTAAAAGATACTTAATACATTCAATGACAAACATGTTGATTAGAATTTCAAAACGTTATTCCTCTGAAGTATTTCGTGTTTGATAGTAATGGATGAATTCTAGGTCATACTGCAGCATAAAAAATATGTAGGATCAATGTTTCTAAATGGAAACTGTTAAAAAAAAAACAACAAAAAAAAAAAACAACTATTTTTGGACCTCTAATTCATGTTATTTTTGTTTGTGATGTCAGAAATACATTATTTAAAGGTTGAGCCATAATACACTGGGAAAGCAAGGGGCTTTCAAAATCCTAGCAGATAGTATATGAATACGAAATCGATCTTTATTTCAACCAATCTAATTATCTAATTAGAGTGTGGCAGTGTTTTATTCTGGATCTGTTTGATAGGATTTATAGCAAGCATACCAATCTAAACATGTATCTATGTAATATAAAGTAGGTGTTAGTATCTACCCTAGTCAACTGTATTAAAATGACTGCTTTATAATATTTGTTCTCAGGAGTATGTGTACACAAGATTCAAGACATTATCTTTTACATTTCATTTTATCTATAGATATGCTTTTATTCTCATCTGTGGTTAGGACCACAGGTCTTGACATCACATCTCTTTTAAGAAATAATTTGCAAATCTTTATCACAAACATGATTCTCAGAACTTATATTGTTACTAATCATTTGAACAAAAAAAAGCTAACCTGAGTTTTGGTCTCCTCTTCTGGTGGCATATTTGAATTACGTGTTACTTCTATTGGATAGAGCAAGTACATCTTGTTTCCTAGTCTTTTTAAAACAAGTCAGTGTTATTTTAAGTTGATTTGTTGATAGCTGGAATTTTATTTCTGGGACCTAAATTGAAAATACACAAAGGATTCACTCAGATGACCACTATGAGGGTGGGGGGGGGGTCTCTTATAATTAAAAAAAAGAATACATGTACAATACTATAAAGGTTAAATTATGATACTGGATCTTTAACTACTATGCCTTGGCCCAAATACAAATATAGCATGCATTTACTTGTTAGACAGATTATTTCACTATAACATTGCTATGTACGCATGTGCTAAAAGTAAAAAAGTAAAAAAAAAAAAAAAATAATAATAATTTTTTTCCCATCTACTGTATATCGCTGGTGTTATTTTTACCTAATGCTCCTCAGTGATTCTGAAATTTGCAAGGATTAAACCTGAGAGATGATAGCTTGCCTGTCATTCAGTTACTCATGCCGACAATCACAGAAAAAGTTCCATGAGATTTTAAATTTTAGGAGGCGGGATACTGACACCACTAATGCTCCAAGACATTTGTGTAAAATGTGACAGCAGTCAACCTTCTCCTTGTATACTATTGAATAAATATGTGGCACTAATAAAATGCACTAATAAATACATTGCTGTTTTGATGTTTTGGCACATATATAACAAGATACCAAGTACTGCCTATTTATCTTGATTATGAAATAGGCCAGAAACATCAAAATCTGGAATCAAACATTAATTCAATACATACCGGTATTTAATAATGAACTATGTTAATTTGTTGTCTTTATTTGGTGTAAGTTATTTGGTAGTGCAGAAATTTAGGATTTAAAACTTTTTTTTTTTTTTTTTTTTTTTAGCTGTAAGAGTAAATCAGATGCACACATTTAAAAAAAAAATACATTGGATTGAAATGAATAGCTTCATTTCAATTGTTTATTTCAAAGCTATTTACACTGCATAGGGATAATTTGAAGGAAATGCATTTACCAGTATTTGTCTGTATGCCTGGCTGATACAATTCCTTTTATCTTTATTGGGCTGTATTTTTGTATGATAGGAAATCAATAGCTCAGAACAGTGTAATCTGAAATCATTGCATGCCTCTTCATCTAGTTGTTTCGCCTAGGGGTGTTTTATTTAATATACTTGTTTTTGTGATCTGATCTCTAAAGATTTGTTTACTGCAAGTATAAGCATGAAGGAGATGCAGAAACAGAATCAATACAATAATTTGGTAGCCAGGATCTGATGTAGCCATCTGGGACATCATTGTCAGTCACTGTATGCTAAATATAGTATTTTTTCTTTTCTTTTCTCTAAAGCATTTTTTTAGGAAAGTCTTCTACATCTTTTCAGTTAAGAGGACAAATCATACCTAGTATCTATATATTGAAGGCAATATAATTACTTCTAGTTGAAACATTTGTTGTTGAATTTATTTAGTTCCTTTTAGTATTTGTAATAGAATGCACCTAATGATAGTAAAAAAAGAACCGCATGCTAAGGCAAACACACCTCAACTATGTATCTGGCTGATTCTGAAGAAAGATTAGCCTACAGTACAGCTATGGCATTACCTAGAACTGTATAATTTATATATTTTATTTAACATTATATAAATAAAGAAACTATAAAGTGATATCATAAAAGTGTACAGGAAGCCATAATAGTAGTACAGTATTTCATGATAAATCTTGAAATGCCAGTTTTTCGTTACGTATATGGGAAACTAGAAAGTCATATGTAGTAATTCAAAATGTTAATCTAACATTATTCAACAAGTTGCACTCGACTTTATGAAGCAACATTATTTAATTATATAGGATGATGCAAAATGTTAGGCCATAGCTGTACAGTACTGTACCATGCTGGATCCAGATGCAGATTTAAATATTTCAACTACAAGGTAATGATAGTTCTAAAAATACAACAAGGATACATATATTACCTCCAAATAAACCCTAGACCCATGCACCATCCACACCATGGCAGAAATGGTAAAACAGTGGATTTGGATATAATCTTTCACAGTGACGTGGTAACACATTGGCAGGAAGTGTAATATAGCACAATGGTGGATTACCAGTGTATATTGCTTCATACCATGGCATGTTAAAAATCTCACTGTTATGGCTATGGTGCAATTCTGTTACTCATAAACCCTTGTAGATGACCTTCAATTCTCCTAAAAGTTGCAGTCTTGTTTGAATTCACAATATGTTTAGATATGAATAAGTATACCACAGTAAAAGTTGTCATTGAAGATCATTGGATTGTTTCAGTTCTCAATACACAGATATGATTGATTTTATGTTAATTTAGTAAAAGTAACTGTTCCCCAACTAATACCCACTATATAGTTTTTTTTTAATATTTGTTTTAAATCGGTTATATTTTTTCCAATGCATTGTATTTCTGGAAACTGACAGTCAGATATAATTCTACAATATCTAAATGAGTTACACAACTGTAAGCAATGGATTGCTATTGTCTGCTAGAATTGTTAATGTCACACTCTAATAGAATTCCTTCTACATCTTCCAATAGGTTAGTCTTTTCCTTTTTTCTCTCTACTTTATCGGAAAGCAGATCCTGTAGGAAGCCCTGTTTCTTCTAATGCACTTTTATAGCTGTAGAGCTGCGTTCTTCCTTTGCTTTTGTTATATTGATAACTTTACAAGGAAACAATAACACTGAGTTCATATTCCCTTTAACATGGTCTTATTGGGTAACAGCCTTCTTAAACTTTTAAAATGTAGTTAATAAATACACATACCGGTAAAGCCATTTCTCCATATACAGCACAGCAACAGTGTACAAGATAATAGGAATGGTTCAAGGTTAAAAGGGGCAATAAACACTTTAAATGATTTACTACAGCAGTTAATATCACTTGCTGCTGAGTGGAAACCACTGTTCTTTTTCAATTGCAGCCTTGAATCAGTGATTGTGAAGTCAAAACCTTCTACCAATTAACTGTCAGCATGTGGAAAGAATACTGATTTAAAATGAATGGCAGTTTTGGTGACTTGTAAACACAGTGCTTTAGAATAGAAATCAAACAGCCGAAGTTATTTAATCATCTGGGCCTAGTTTGGCATTTGATGAAAAGATCAGCTACTGAACCTTGTCTTTCCACAGGACCAACACTTCTTTAATAAACTGGGAGGTTGTATACGGTAAACAAGAATATTGATATCAAGTCATAAAGAACAAAATATAATTGACTAATTTATCTTTTATCATTATAGACTTTTGTCATGCATGAATTCTCTTGTAGATAGACAGAGTAATTAATACACACATTTTAGTGCTTTTTTTTTAAAAAATCGAAACATTTGGAGTTTATTACTTTTCAACAAAATGTAATTAATTTAACTCAAGAAGCTGTCAAAATGGGTTAGCTAAAATGAAGTAGAATTTGCTCAATGTGTCATTTAACATTTTCAATAATCCAGAAACAAGATTAAAAAAAAAAAAAAAAAAAAGTATAATCATTTGGGTCAGGTGTTCACTTCTGTGTCTTAGGTCACATACCGATGTCATTTGACTAGTAATATGTAAATACTGCCACTTGACATCAATAATTCACACATATAATCACAAAATGTTCCCTCTCAGGACTCTTCAGTTTGTGAAACAAATGACCTCCTCTTATTTTTGAAAAATGTTTATATTTTAAAGTGAAATGCTTTATTCTTGTTAAATGACATTGTAAACTCAAGCTATCGAGTATTCTAATTGCTCTGATACACATCAACCATAAAACAGGAAAATCAATTCGGTAAAATGAAAAAAGCAAATGGATTCTTATTATCAGACCAGGAAGGGGATATTGCAAAGAGAATTGAATTGAGCTTATAAATGAGCATTGTCTCTTGCAAGCAGCAATTTCAAAATAGTGTGTTTTTCCAGTCACACTCACTGTAAGTGGAGACATATTCTGCATATTACAAAAAAACAGACCATGTCCATGGCCCATTAAAAAATGTAGCATGAGAAAAATATTGTTACAGTTAGAGAAAGCTACAGTATAGAATAACCACAACATGTACAGTACCAGGTGCTGAGCTAAGACATCTAGATAATTTTACACCAAAAAATAGATGAGTAATAGATTGTATTTCAGATCAAAAGACGTGATCAGAATGTACAATACTTAAGCATATATACAGAGTTAAAGATTCTGAAAAGGGGTTTATTCTGAATAGCAATGGGCTAAACACAACATGATGAGGTTTTAATTTGAAGTTATAATAGAAGACAATGTAAAAACATAACAGAAGCTCTGTAACAGGTATAGTCCATAGGTTTCCGTCATTGTTCAAGCATGCAAAACAATAACGTTCGCTGTGCCTTTTCTAAAATGAATGAACATCAAACATAAAGCCTCGCTGTGACTTTTTTCACCACTCCCTGTGTATGTGCACATTACTCACAATTTAAAAATGTCCATGTTCTTAAATTCTTCAGACAAAAAAAAAAAAAAAAAAAAAAAATGTCAAAAAAATTGTCATGCTTTCTCTGTACAGAACAAGTTTTCACGTTTCTGTTCTTGCACCAGTGGTGAGATTTTATGTCAGTCATGTCTTCTCTTGTAGGCGGGTTTACAATTTGTCCACAAGTCTCAGGAATGTTTAGGTGAATGTTGAATGTGTCAAGAGCAGCGCTGCTGCTCCAACGTGTTTTTTTTTTTTTTCCATCCAGCTGCTTGCATTGCAATGCAGGTCGTTTTTGTGTTATGTCTTCTGAACAAATGGGGTGCTAAATTTTAATCCGTATATGGAGCTCAACAAACTGATATTTCAGATTTGTACATAAACAGTTTGTGTGCCTCTTTTGGATTAGGAATAGAATAGAAAAAGAGGGTTCCAGTGCTGTCCGTGGTACTGAAGTCCAGGCGCCTCGAACTACTGCCGCTTTTTCCATTTTGGTTATAATATGTGTTCACAACTGAACTGTTGAAAATGACTCGGAAAAAAACATATTGTGTGCGCCTTTGTGGATTCTTCGTGTGGGAAGCAGCAGTTCTACTCAGGTAAGCAACAACAATTATGTGATACATAGGTAATAGTTTAAGATTCTACAAAAACAGCTATGCTTTAAAAACTACACATTGTGTCCTGTGATTGCATTCTTTACATGTCAAAACAACTGCCATGGGGGGAATAGCTTGCACTTAATATTGCAAGCAAACTTTGTGTCATTTTTCAACGTTTATTTTCCAATCTCAAATCAACCTGTATTAAATCAACATGGATTTCGCCGTTAGAGGTTTAATCGTGTGTTTTGTGGTACAGTGTTTGCATTTTTTTTAAAGTTAATTTCTTTGCTGATCAAATAAATGAACGCAACGTTTAAGAAAGACCAATGAGAACCCCAGCAGCATAATTTCAAATTACTTGCAAAACACGCGAGAACATATATTATCGGGATCTGTTGAATAACTATCGGGTGCGCAAACATTGGTTCATATGTGGAAACTGTACTGTAGCAGGTGTTTTTCATCACTATCATTCATTAAGAGTGAACAGCAGGTATTGCATTGATATAAACCCGTTTCATAATTAGTGCACTTTATACAGTAGGTTACAGGAGACACACCGTTAAAATGCATACAGAAATATGAATATTACAGTAATAGGTGTTGCAGAAATCGATGGGTCAGATTAGTTTAATTAACTCTTTGCCAACTCTGATAATAATAATAATAATAATAATATAATAATAATAATAATAATAATAATAATAATCTTTTTAAAAGCAACTGCATTTAACTCTTGCATATGCCTTCTTAAGAAACAGGAAAAAAAATGTAAGTAATAAATACATACATAAATGAATAAATTCAGTGGTGGAATACTGTGGTGATATAGAGCTGGCACATTTTAAAAGCTGCAGGTTAAAAAGGAGAGTGTATATTGTTTCAAAAATCTATTTAATCCAGTATTAAAAGAATCAGCAGATTAAATGGCTCTTCAATGGGAGTATAGCTCTCTCTCTCTCTCTCTCTCTCTCTCTCTCTCTCTCTCTCTCTCTCTCTCTCTCTCTCTCTCTCTCTCTCTCTCTCTCTCTCTCTCTCATACACATGCAAACTGCATAAAAAGCAAGGCAAGGTAAATATATCTGGGATCTGCTCATTGAATCTACTGGATGTGATCATTACATGGAACTAAAGCCTGAACATGCAACATTTAAATGTTTTTTTTTTTTTTTTTTTTGTATGTTTTTTTAGTTTTTTTGGGGCTTTTTAAAACGGCACCACTTTTCAGCAATCCATCTCTACATTCTCTATAGAAGAAAAAAAAGAGTCCTCAGTGCAACGTAACTAACCTTGCCTGACTAGTATATAAACCAAGATTTTGCACAAAAAGTTATTTAATAATATATATATATATATATATATATATATATATATATATACCGGGGGAAATCAAAAAACCCCGAAAAAAAAATATATATATTATCATATATATATATATATATTTATATATATCTATATATATATATATTGTATATTTTATCATTCAGGTAGTTACTTAAATAAGTCTGCCTCCTAAATAAAAATAATAATAAATGTCCCTATTTAATTTGTGGTGTGAATAATTAAAATGCACTTATTCATTTCTATTAAATATATACAATCACACCATATAAATGTGAGGCTGCATCGCCCAACTGGATATAGTCAGCTGGTGCAATAAGCTATTTCTCCAATAACATTTTAAAACATGAAGAGAGACCATTCAGATTACAGATGACAACCCAATCTTCATTTTTGGTATGTGTGAAGTGAACCAACGTAGTGTTGTTAAAAATAACCAAATCCCATTTCCTTAATCAGAATTTTCTGTCATGTCTTGGTATTCACTGGTGAATATCGTCCATGCTGGAGCCAAGCAACTGATAGAGCTATTAGATTTAAGATATATCAACAAACATATGCATTTAAATGTAATTAAAACGGAGAATGTCTGGAGTGTAATAAACTACATGATAGGGCATACTGTATGACCTCTGGGCAGGAGCTTGTTGATGTGACTGTCACATGATCTGTGATTTATTACACCCTCAGCCTCCTCTCCCCTCTTCCCCCTCTCAATGTCTGTCTGTCTTAGTCCATTTTCTATTTTCAAAATGCCTATGGCAAAATGAAACTTGAAGTAACCTATATGCTTAACCTTTTCTAGCCTCTCCATTAATATCATAATGAGATAGTTTTACTAAAGAGATGTATTGATTACTTTGCTGGCACTTCATTTCATTACTTTTATTTTCAGTCAGATCGAATAATGCCCAAAAGGTAAATCCATCAAACTTGAATATATAAGATAAAAAAAAGATGCATTACTGTATTAAAAAACAGATTTATTATTATTTAAAAAAATGTAAAAGTTTGGTGCCGATAGTGGAAATATGAAATGAGTTCAGACCTGCATTTGTGTATTAAAACAAACAAACAAAAAAACACTAGATCTGATTGGAATATCAGGTACCTTTTTACAGTGGTATTTATTGTGTCTTATCACATTATGCATCAGTCTATGGTTGCAGTTAAATCTGCTGGCATCCGGTGACAACATAGGGAAATAATGAGGTTTCTCCTACCGGTAAATAAAATCTGAGCACAGAGGAGCTTAAAATCACTGAGATGTTTATCATTTAATGTTGTGCCATACAAGTTTTATAATAGAAACACTGACTTGTTCTATAAAACTTCTGGAAACAGCACCGAGACACCCCCATTGCATTGCATAGAGCCGTTCCATTCCTTGCATTCTATCATAAGGATATCCATGTTAGTAGGAGTGGATAGTATCAATCACAGCCAAAGATTGTGTAATTGTTGTGATAGTGGTTTTATTAGCAAACTCTCATTTGATTGAATTGAACGTTAGTTTGAGTTGTCTCCCATAAAACATAATTATAACTAACTGTATGTCTAGATGTACTGTAGGATCTGAGAAAACTCACAGATAATTTGAATGAGAATTTCCAGGTTCATCGCCACGACTTGTAAAACAAGTACACATCTGTTGTGAAGGCACAGCTGTGTCAGACTGTGTATGCTCAGTACTGTTTATTTAATCTGCATTAAGTAGAACATCACATTGAACATGCATATCTAATTGGATCACAGTTTGCCCACATTTTCACAAATTAAATAGAATAACTGTCCCTAGTTCAAACTGGATTTCTATTATTTTGGATTTGTTACAAATCTGGATTTTGCCCATGTACACGTTTAGGCAGTATTTGTGTAAAACTTCTGAAAAAGAAAAAAATTAATAGACTGTCTCCATATCTGTCTAGTGGATAGGACTGAGCCTGGATTTGTTATCCAGAAGTTTCTAGAATTCCATCCACTATTATCAAATTATATATCTACACTTTCTGAAACTAGCCTATTGGTAGACAGTGTTTACAGAATCAAGGATCAGGGATTACAACTAGAAGTGCACTCACTTCATTCACTTTTGCTTCATCTTGTGAAATAAAGAACATCGAGGTTGGTGTTTTGTTATTGATAAACATTGGAAATTTAGATGTAATCAAAAAGTATTCAAATTGTGTTGGAAAATAGTTGCAAAATTCAGTGTAGCTTACAGAATTACCCAATTGTATCTGCAGAAAGCCAATTGCTCTCTAGATGCTAGTGTATAACTAGAGAATAATAAAAGAGTGACATCTGCTGATCATTTCGGTAATACAGTGCCTATAGGAAGTATTCACCCCCCTTGGACGTTATCATAGTTTGTTGTGTTACAACCTGAAATCTTGATGCATTTAAAAGGGATTTTTTTTTCATTAATTCACACAATAAGTTCTGTGTGCAATAAAAGTGGTCCACATGATTTCAGATTAAATAAACCTGTCTCTGTAAGGTCCCACAGTTGGGTAGTGCATTCAAAACTGAAACTGAAAAGATGTGGCAAAAGATTCTATGGTCCGATGAAACAAAAATGGAACTATTTAGCCTAAATGCAAAGCGTTATGTCTGGTGCAAACCCAACACAGCACATCACCCAGGTAACATTCCTACTGTGAAGCAAGGTGGTGGCAGCATCATTCTATGGGGATGCCTTTCATCGGCAGGGACTGGGAAGCTTGTCAGGATAAAGGGCAAAATGGATGGAGGTAAACACAAGCAAATCTTTGAGGAAAACCTGCTTCAATCTGCAAAAGACCTAAACTGGGACGGAGATTCACCTTTCAGCAGGACAATGACCCCAAGCACACAGCCAAAGCTATGTTGGAGTGACTTAAAAACAAGAAAGTGAATGTGTGGCCCAGTAAAAGCCCAGACTTGAATCAGTTGAGAATCTGTGGCAAGACCTGAAGATCGCGGTGCACCAATGATCCCCATCCAACTTGAAGAGCTTGAACAATTTTGCCAAGAAGAATGGGCGAATATTGCACGATCCAGATGTGCAAACCTGGTAGGAGATTTACCCCAAAAGAGTCACAGCTGTAACTGCTGCCAAAGGTCATTCTACCAGATATTGACTTAGGGGGTGGAATACTTATCTAACCAAGACATTTCAGTTTTTGTAATAAAAATTCACTTGCCTCTTCAAAGTGTTGAGTAGGTTGTGTAAATCAAAGGAAAAAAACAATCCCATTTAAATGCATCAATATTTCAGGTTGTAACACAACAAACTGTGAAAACACCCAATGGGAGTGAATACTTCCTATAGGCACTGTACATAGGTAGGTGTTTTATATTCATTACAAAATGGCACTGTGAGTAGCTTTTCATATCAGAAAAAATATATATTTTTAAAGATTTGCAAGAAGAAAAGAAATATTAGCTTTTTATTTTCAAGCAAAAACATACATTCAGAGGTCTTTTATATCCTGAGTAAAACTATAAAAAACTGACTTAGTTTGGTTAACAAAAATAATTCAGACTTAAGGCCGCTACACCCTGGACGAGATACGACCAGCAAATGTGTTGTATTTTTTATACGAGCCATTCACACTGCCTGCAATGCAATGGCTGACACTAAAGCAACACTGCAGCGATGCGAAAAAAATAGGATTGGTGTTTATTTGTGTGATTGTGTCGCACGGCAGCTAGGGACTTGACCAATGAGGAACAGCTTCCCTTGCATGCCTTCTGTAAACAATGCCAGAAGAAAAGATAATTCTTGCAGTATCAAAATAACTGGAGCTGTACAATAAAGGACACAGACATTATTCAGACACGTCAATGAGAGCGAACATCTGGCAGTCCATTTCCAGAGAAGTGGATGCAGCTGATGTGTACTTTTACTGAAAAAAAGTATTCTGAAAAGCTATTATGTATTCAACATTTTTATTAGCTGTATATCATGCGTGCCTGTCGCCACTGGTGTGAAAGATAGTGTCGCAGTGAAAGTATCATTTTATTGCAGGACTAAATCACATCACATCCAGTGTGTGGAGACCTTTACACTACCAATATATATTTATTTTTATTCATTTAAAAAGCCAGCCAGAAATTCAATTGTAAAACATTCTGCTGATTTTCTATGGATCTGGCTGCAAAATCTAATGCTTACCAGCATTAGTGTTAAACCACATTAGGAAAGGTTAATATAAAAAATGAGTCAAAGAGAATTGTTTAAGGGAAACATGAAACATTTAGGTAACATGGATACCTAAGGTTCAGAAGGTTGTGCTTTCTGGAGACATACTAGTGTTCACAAAAAGGTTTCAATTGATTCATCAATATTAGGTGCAGATTGCACATAGATTCAAGTGTTGTATTGAAATATGCCAAGAGAATGTATTACATGTTGTTAAGTAGAGCTACTGCTTTATTCAAAGAGACTGTAAAATTGGTAGATTCCTCATAGGACAGCAAATGGCACCACTGGCAAAACAGAAGAAAAATATGTCATCAGCTCTGTGTGTGTGTGTGTGTGTGTGTGTGTGTGTGTGTGTGTGTGTGTGTGTATATATATATATATATATATATATATATATATATATATATATATGGTTAGAAGTAGTGTACCATGTTTTCCAGTTTATTCTGAATTTTACTGAAAAATTACAGGATTTTTTTAAAACTGATTTATACCTGATTTATGTCTATTATTCAATATTTTCCCAGCACTATTTTCTAGGAAATACACAATGTTTTGGTTAAAATGTTGTTTTATTTTGATTCTGACATTGTAATAAGCAGCTCTGCACTGTATCCTAGGATACAGCAGGTACGTTTAGATGTCAGAGGATCAAATAACATTCAAACGTGGTTCTCTGTCACGTCACAACTTAACAAACACATTATCACCTGATTATTGTGGCAATTGCTAGGCATAGTAACTACTAGCTTGATCAAAAACTAAATTAAAACACACGAAAATATTATATGGAGGAATGGGAAATAAAGTAAATCAGTTTATGAATATTCAAAAGAAAGACAAAGATTACCTGTAATATTGTTTCTTCGTAGAATGATGAACTCCACAAAGAGAGTGAACTCCTAGTCTCCATGTCACTTGGGTCAGGAGAAAAGCTGATCTCTTTCTCAGAGATCCTTTATATAATCCTTTTTTTGGCGCCAAGTAATGTCCCTCCTTTATAAAGCCTGCCCATCCTGAAGTGTCTATGTCCAAATTTCCAAACCAACTACCTAAAGTGAAACCAAGAAAAGGGGGAAGGAGGGTGGGATATAAGTGTGTGGAGTTCATCATTCTACAAAGAAACCATATTACAGGTAATCTTCGTCTTCTTACCTTGTATGATGAACTTCACACACTGCGTGAACTCTACCACAGGAAGTAGAAAGTGGGGTGGTAGGTCTGATAGTAGTGCCCGAAGCCACAGGTAATACTGAGTGAGCAAAAGTTGGTTGAGAAGATGACACATTTAAGTTGTAGTGTTTTATAACGGTCTCAGAGGAGGTCCACATGGCTGCATTGCAAATGTCTTGACATGGGACAGATTTTAAATGTGCCCATGTAGTAACTGCCTCTCTTACTGAGTGTGCTTTTACAGGTCCTGGAACCGGATACTTGTCCAGGTTATAACAAAACAATACAAGATGTAATCCACCTGAAGATTGTCTGTTTGGAGACAGGTTTACCTTGGTTTTTGTGAATTGAAAGCTACAAGAACTGTCTGATGGTCTTTTTTTGATGGTTCTATGACTTTAGAAAGTAAGTGCTCTTCTGACATCAATTAAGTGCTGTCTGGAATCTGATTTTGATTCATGCGGTTTTGGGAAAAAATCAGGAAGAGTTATGATTTGATCTAGATGGAACTGTGTTACAACTTTTGACAGAAATTGAGGTTTAGGTCTACAGACGTGTCCCTGAAGATCTGGAAATAGCGTGCATCAATGACCAGTGCCTGTATTTCACTTACCCTTCTTGCTGATGTTATTGCTACCAAGGATGCTGTTTTCCATGTGAGGAATTTTTGGTCGCATGTTGCCATGGGTTCAAACGGTGGCCCCATGAGTGTATTCAGTACTAGACTGAGATTCCATTGTGGAAGGATACGTTTACGTTAACCCCCCTGAAGTACCTGGACACTGAGGGTGAAAACATACCGGGTGATCCTCCCATCCAGGTAAAATGCTCGCTATTGCAGCGATGTGTACTTTGATGGAGGAGAGCGCAAGACCTTTATGGAATAGGTGGCACAAGTAGGACAACAATGTTGGTAGATTTATGTTTGTGGTGTACAAAGATTTGGAGTTGCACCAATTCCCTCCATTTACATGTATAGGCTTGAAAAGTAGATGTTTTTTTTTTTTTTAAGACAGTAGATGTTGGCTTCTTGTTCAGAGAGACCCTGATCTAATAACTGCCATTGTTCAATTTCCAAGCAGCTGCTTGTACAGCATCCTCCCTCTGTTCTGAGACAGCAGATCACAGGTCACCAGAAAGAGTATTGCCTGCCTTCTGCTATCTCTAGTATTTCCAAGAACCAGAATCTCTTCTACCCATTAGGGAGCTACTAGGATGAGACTGGCCCAGTCTCTTTTCTGAGCACAGCTGGAATTAATGGCAGGGAAGGCTATGCGTACATTAAACCAGTTGACCATGGGATGGACAGATCATCTACTGCCATGGCTGCTTCTTGTTGGAACCTGGAGCAGAACAGTGGCAGTTGGGTATTTTCTGCTGTGGCGAATAGGTCTACCTGTGGTTGACCCAGTGCAAAATCTATTGTAAAACCTGTGGCCAGTTTGCCATTCGTGAGGCAACCTCTCTCTGCTCAGATGGTCTGCCAGGCTCATGTCGAGTATGGTCAGATAAGCTGTCTGTATGTTGATGTCCCGTGCCCTGCACTAATTCCAGATCCTTAAGGCCAGGAGGCACAGTTCCCACGACTTTGTGCCTCCCTGGTGATTTATGTATTTTACCGACGTGGTGCTGTTGGTAAGAACTAGCACGCGTTCCTGTTTTAAAACTGGTGCCAGGAAGATTGGTAAAAGCTCCCCTTTGGTTTGCATCTGGAAAATGTAGACTATTGGATTTAAAATCAGCCCAAAGAAAACTGACAACTTGTCAGCACATAAGTTAAGAAAAATGTATGTTATATACAGTAGTTTATTGCTATTATTATTGTAGTTGTGTTATTATTATTATTATTATTATTATTATTATTATTATTATTATTATTATTATTATTATTATTATTATTATTCAGTTTTATGTATAATTGTGTTCAATGTTTTAAAAAAAAAACATGTAGAAAAAGGATCATCCAAAGGGCATGAAAGTAAAGTTTAAAATAAAGATATGCCTTTTGCCAAATTTGTATTTTTCATTTTATTCAAATAATAAAAAAGGTAATGTGAGTTAAACTTCATCATGTTCTTTAATAAAAATAATTCTGATTGCATTCACATCGAAGTAGATGGGTAGAATTATAAAAAGATAACTACATGGGTAATGCTAGAAATGCTAAAAGAAAATGATACCATCCTTTATGAGCAGGTATTTTGCTTTAAGGAGAGAAAGCAATATCTAGAAAATCTAGCCTTTCAGTAAGAAAAATATTGTAGCGTGCAAGGGGGTATATATAAATAATAGATGGGCTCCAGTGAGTTACAGGAAAATAATTCCATTTCGGGTTTCTGTGATGTCATAAATTACGAGACCAAAGGTAGAGTAATTTATAAATTATCACAGAAACCCGAGATGGAATTGTTTTCCTGTAACTCACTGAAGAGGCCCATCTATTATTTTTTTGTAACCCATGGATACCCTTGTGATGCTAGTATTAAAGAAGACAAGGTTCAGCAGTGCTGTACAGACATTCTATGTTGTTATCCGTTAGTGCTTCAGCTTTATTTGATGATTGCCTTTGCCTTGTTTTAATTTCCTGTTCCTCTCCAGTTTCTCTGAGATAAGCATTTACTGTCTCTCAGTTTTAAAACTATGGTTCACAACATAACACAGTGGAACAATCACAGTACTACCATGCAGTAATTGTAGAGCAGTATCGCCACGTGTGAACTCTAACAATAAAGCAGAAATGAAAATGCTTTTATTTGCTTCAAAATCATTTCAAACTGGTTAATAGGCTAGCAAAAACTGGTAAAATCAGCTCAGTTTTATACGGAGCAAAATGTTTTAATGCTTTGTTTTGTTTTTGGACTTTGCGATACCTGCATGATGCCTGTTTTAAAAGTCGTATCAAGAACTTATTGACAATAGCAATCAACCATTTTGTTACAGACAGTCTGACACAAACAATTTTGTCTGTTACTTAATTAAACCCTTCTAAAAAAGAACACAAAAATGCTTAACATAAAAAAGAACAGTCCTACTACAATAGCAGGCAGTTTCCACTCTCTCTGGGTTTCTGATCTTATAATCAATTCCACATTTTTAAATCCAATGATGGAAATGTCTGGTCTATTTTTAATGGTTTCAAGCAAATTGGCTGCATCATTGTCATTGTAATATCCACTTTGATATCTGATATATTATTTCTCGTGTTCAGTGCTTCTTTAACCTGTTCTGTATACCAGTCTGACAGAGGGCGGGATCGCTATGAGTACTGTATGCAACCCTCTGATTAATGATGATCCAGTCAAAGTAGACAATAAAGGCCAGATAAACTATCCATTCATTATACGGTATAGCCTAGGTTAAGATGTGCGCTGCAATCTTTTTTTTTTTTTTTAATTAATAAAAAAAAAAAAACCTGAACCTTCTAAGCAATCCTGGAACGTCCCTGCTAGGAGAAGTGGGTGGCACCCGCTGTTACACAGCCACCCCTCTAGTCCTTATCGTCCCGAGAGGCTCCTAAATCTAGGAAATGGCGGGGTCTGGTTCTCACTCTCTGTGGCCTAGGTGTAAAAGCTCCTTGCAAGGTAGCTGTCGTACTGGGAGCATCCGCTGATGGGGTGGCTCCAGCAGGCTGGCCGCAGGGTTGACCAGCAGGCACGTCCACGGTCCCCTGAACATTGCTGGCCGGTCCACGGCAAGGAGCAAGCCGGTCGCGATGGAGCAGCACCCTCCGGCCACCGCGAAGAATCTGGACCCGGTAGATTACCTCTCCCAGAGACACCAACACCCGACAGGGCCCCATCCAGGCACTGTCCAGTTTTAGGCAACGACCCCACTTTCGTTGAGGCTAGAACACCCAAACTAGTTCCCCTGCCTGGAACTGCCTCCCCTTCTCCCGAGTGTCGTAGTTCCACTTCTGGTGGCAACCCGCCGCCTGGAGTTGCACTCGGGCAAAGTCGTAGGCAGTGTTCATCTGGTCCTGGAGCCTCCGGGCATACTCAGGTCCAGAGGGAAGTACCTCCGAGTCGGGTGGCCAGCCGAACACCAACGTAGCCGGGGTCCGCAGCTCCCTACCCATCATCAGCAGAGCCAGGGTGCAGTTGGTGGACTCCTGGTGAAGTGGAGAAATCGGGGAACCCTTCCCCCGGGGCGGCTGCTTCCTCTTACTGCGCGCCACTGGAGCTGAGACAGGGACCAGCCTCAGTTGACAGTTGGGGGGGGGGGGGGGGGGGGGGGGCGTTTCGGTGCTGCGCTACGTTGGCCAATGGTCCCAATGTTCTAGGTCCAGCCAGGGTAAGGGCTGGACATCCAGGAAGACGCAACACCCCCGCCCGTAAGTCCACCTGGGCCCATGTGATGGAGGATATCCAGTCCAAGAATGCAAGAGTCCTAGACTGGGGCAATCCACACGGGGTGCTATAGCAACTGCCCCCCAATGCGGATCGTCACTGTTCCTTTTCCCTCCATCGACAGTGTGTATTTTGTGTTTTTGTATTGAAAATACATTTACCTAAGTATTTTGCCCAAGCCTGAATATGGTTTAATATTAGTGAACATTGATACCTGTTCTGTTTTGTTGGTTCAAGTTCAGACATAAGGTTTTGTGTACATTTTCTTTGAAAAGAAAGAGAGGGAAGCTGGAAGTGCCTGGGGCTAGGTGTAAAATAATCAGGGAATGACAGAATCTTGAGTCAACAGAAAGGCTGACAAGTTGAATGTTGTACAGGAGACAGGTGCTGTTGTACAGGAGACAGGTTTTTTTTGGATGATGCATTAGCTTTTACTACATGCTCACTGATTAATTTGACAAAAAAAATGTGAGGCTGTTATAGGTAGGCATCGTATACAATGCTACACAACTGGGGATGCCTGTGGGAATATGTGGCCTGGAGATATGTTTTGGATAAAGATATTTTGACATTTTGGCTTACAAAGTATTATAAATAGAATATAATCAAAATAGCTCTTATCCAACTTCAATTTCTCCATCTCAGTTGGATGAGTTGGAAGAGTTACACTCTTCAGCTCTCTCGCAACTTTCAAACTTTAGTGTGCATTTATTTTTATTTGTTTTAATTGCCAAGGAAACACCAAGGAAACTGGTTACTGGTAACTTGCCTCACCCTAATGTACAAAGACAGTCCCTACATGGTTTCATTACAGCTTTGTACAGCTTTGTTGGAAATACATAAAACACAGTACAATATTTGAGTCAAGGTCTGATTCTATGTGGACTGGCTTTGGTTGATGCGTGTTTTAATGTTCAATCCAAACAATTAAAAGTGGTTTTCCTATGCTTATACTTTTACTGCAATTGCTTAAAAAATGAAGTAAGGATTTCAGATTAATCTGTTTTGTATTGTTAATTTCCTTTGTGTGCCTGCTGAATATTCAGGAATTTTATATTTTTCATAATGCAATTTACCACACCCACTATGTTTTGGGCTGCACTATTGAAAGTGCATTATGAAAATGTTTAGATCAAAAATGGTATGCAAGAGAAACGTGAAAACAGATTGGGTACTGTACACTATAAAAATGTTTGCTTGCAGGAATGGATGAGATTGTTGTTTCTCTTTTCTTTTAGCATTGGATATGCTTAGCCCTCAAAAAATGTTGGCACATTCTTCCTATATTATTCTGCTGCACTAGTGTACAATATAATATACCCTCCTATGTATTACAGCACTCGGATACATAACACTCAGATGCATGTCAGTCGTGTTTTACTCTCCTTGTATTAAGAAACAAATCAATCCTCATTATATATAATAATAATAATAATAATAATAATAATAATAATAATAATAATAATAATAATAATAATAATAATAATAATCACCTTTATTTTTATATAGGCCTTTCATAGTGGACCACCCACCATCACAAAGCGCTTTACAGGGGCAGGCTGTGAACTGTGCATTATATAGAGTCACTTTAACATCTACTACTATCTATAGTATGTACTGTATTACAGTTCACGTGACGTCTCTTTTCATATCATATCATTCTGAATTAAAGTACTTATTCTGATGAAAATATAATACTGTAGCAACAAAACCAACTAGAGTACATCTAAGTGGAATTTTACTTATTTTAAAACAAAGTCCTTTGAAATGTCCTCGTGACCAGTGTTGACTATTGAGAAACTCTTGAGTTCTGTATACAATTTGACGAAAGTGTATGTGACGGTCAAAATCAAATCGATATCTTATTATAGATATCAGAAAACTAATAATTGACTGATATTACTTGAAAACCACAATTACATATTCAACAACTGCTAGCATTGACTGTATTCCAGTCATCACAACAAAAGCCAATCATGAAGTTAAACTTAGATTTTGAAATAACATGGTCTATTCATTTAATCTAATTGGTGGCAAGTCTGAACAAAGTAACTGTTTAAATCCTTAAAATAGCGACCTCCCTGCTACAAATTTGGCATATCTTTACAGACAGAAATAAACATGGACTAGATGTTTGAGAGAGATTTGTAAACACCTTCCATCTGTGGAATACACTTTAATGTAAATGGGCTGTCCTAGCATACATTCCTGACCTGTATTCTAACTGTTATGTATTCCTTCAGTACAGCTTAAACACACCTTGCAGATGTATTATGTTCATAAGTATTCCCTTAGTCAGTGGTATGGCAGATGTTTCTAACTGTTTGCCCAACCCATATGCATAGATTGATTACCTTACCGCTTCTAAGAATTTTGACATTTGTCATGTTTTGTTTTAATTAACACACATCAAAGCTTTTTCTCAAAGGGTTTTGACTCTCACCTGTTCATTTTAGTAAACTAGAACACATACAATTAATTAATATCATTCTGAATCAAGGGGAAGGGAACAAACAGGCCAATTCTATGAGAGGATTAAAATTTTTTAAAAAATATGAAACTGGTAAATAGATATTCTGAGTAGTTTCATGTTTTAGATGTTTTAGAACTGTATTTGCATTTTCTTTAAAATGCCGTCCAAAGCATATTAGCGATACTGAACACCCAGTAGTGTTACAACAAGCATATTACTTACTGTTGATGTCTCCTGCCATGTAGGTATCTTGTCTATATATTTTTCTACACAATCATGAGCCTTTTGTATCCTGACTTTGTCTAAACTAAAACTCCCTCCTGCTTCAACAGAGGTGCTTGATTTCTGTTCCCTGACACTTCGTCAGAGCATCAAGCGCTTTCAGCTAACAGTTCTCAGCTTAGATTTGTAAAATTTCTTTGGTGTACTTCATATTACTCCACTTGTAAGAGGTACTGTAGTTTCATAGTCCTGTAAAACGGCTGTATGCACTCTTATTGTTATGCAGTAGTTTACAGAACAGTTTTCATTTAAAATTTTGCAGACATGTAGCATTAAAAAAAGCGTGTTATTTTTGTATTGGTCCTCATCTGGAAATGTATCTTTTATAAATGAGAAATTTAAGGAAATGTCTCCTGAAACCTGAAAATTCCCATTAAAGTTTCCATTTATCATAAAAATGCTAACATTTCACAAAGTTTCAGATTGACATATCATATTGTGATCATACAGAGACTGAGATTCATTCCCCTAAAATACATTTTGTGAGGTTTCTCTGTTTATAGGTCATTTGGTGGTAGGAGTGTTTTTTGACATAGTAACCAATGAGGACCAGGACAATGGCAGGGTTTGAGAAAAATGAAAATTTAATCTGACAACCTGTACTGGTACAAAAAAATAGAATGTAACTGAAATTTAACTGCCATTTTATAACAGTAGTATCAAGAGGGGAGACTTACATTCCTGTGAAGGGATGACATGGTCAGGCAGTAAAAAACTGGAGACACACAGCAGAATTACACTTAATTGCATATATGTAGTGTGGCTAGTGGTTTTCACACATTTGGGGAACATGCAGATTACACTACTCAAGTTCTTACTTGAGGGGTGTGCCTGGGTTATTCATTTCAACACTGTTCTGAAGAGTGTATTTGTGCTGAAAATCAAGTAATGCCACTCTAGTGAAACACAATAGCAGGAGAGCAAGGATGAAGGTGATCAAAAACCTGGCTTTCAGATGGAAACTGAGCATTACCTTTTCCCAAAGACATGCCTTTAGCTTGTAGAAGCCTGGGGGTCTTATTTGCTCATATAGCTTGTCATCCTATGGTAAACCCATGTGAGCAGTTTTAGGCATTGCCTACTGTCTATGATTATGCTGTGTTACAATTTGTCCAGACACACAGCCTTAATTGCTACATAGTAATAAGTACATTCAAGGTAAAGGTTTTTTTGGTGCAAATATATATATATATATATATATATATATATATATATATATATATATATATATATATATATATATATATATATATATATAATATGATGCATTTGAGGCAATTAGGTTGGAATGGCTTGCTCTCTTTACTGCACCCACTGTGTAAAACTGGGCAAGATTGGGTTGAGCTCCACTGGAGAAATTACTGATGATAGTTCAATTGTTTGTTTAATTATTTGAATATCTGCAGAAGTTTTCTTTGCTGTTTTTGTATTGTATTTTGTATTTTTTTCTGTCCATGGTGACAAAAAAAAATTGTTTGCAGTTTTTTTACATTTTTTTTTCACTGTTTGTATTAGAGGCTACACTACTTAACCGTTATAAATCTTAATGTGCTGTCTCTACCATCTGATACAAAGAAATTGCAGATGACTCTATCACCAATACCAGGTTCTACTATATAGTATAACTAAATATTATATTATAACTGTGAGCATTATTTTGTCTGCAAACATCTGGTGCAAAGCTGTTGCACAGGCCAGCCTGTATATTCCG
The DNA here is from genome assembly GCF_017654505.1 of Polyodon spathula. Taxonomy (NCBI): domain Eukaryota; kingdom Metazoa; phylum Chordata; class Actinopteri; order Acipenseriformes; family Polyodontidae; genus Polyodon; species Polyodon spathula. The sequence continues at coordinate 47,183,071 of NC_054535.1, read as the reverse complement.
CTAATTTAAAAAATATATGTTTTATAAATGTGCCCAGAAACTTTTTTGAATTCTAAATAGACAATAAATAATGTATGCATTTTTTTCTCACTTATCATGTCATGGAACATTTTTGCTTAAATAGCCAAAGTGGACAAGATGCTTGGATATATAGTTAAAATATTATATAGCAATGTTAAAACTTGACAATGCATTAGTAAGACCTCATCTAGAATATTGTGTTCAGTTCAGGTCACTTCGCTACAAAAAGGATATTGCTGATCTAGAAAGAGTGCAAAGAAGAGCGACCAGAATTATTCCGGCTTTAAAAGTCATGTCATATGCAAACAGGCTAAAAGAATTGAATCTATTTAGTCTTGAACAAAGAAGATTACGTGGCAACCTGATTCAAGCATTCAAAATTCTAAAAGATATTGACAATGTCGACCCAAGGAACTTTTTCGATGTGAAAAAATAAACAAAGACCAGGGGTCTCAAGTTTAGATTAGATAAAAGGGCATTTAGAACAGAAAATAGGAGGCACTTTTTTACACAGAGAATCGTGAGGGTCTGGAACCAACTCCTCAGTAATGTTATTGAAAAACTGACACCCTGGTATCCTTCAAGAAGCTGCTTGATGAGCTTCTGGGATCAACAAGCTACTAACAAACAAGAGCAAGATGGGCCAAATGGCCTCCTGTTGTTTGTAAATTTTCTTATGTTCTTATAGACCAGTTTGCTTTTTCTATTAGCTTGCTGACAACACTATCACACAATAAAATAGATTGCAAACAATGTTGAGCTTGAGAAAATGTTTTTATATCATTAGGCCCAGGACAGCGTCTAAATCATATTCACTGTATATTAATATTTATTATAGGATTTCAAGTCTAAGCGGAAGACAAGATTTTTTAAAACTGAACTGACCTTTAAGAATAGATTTTCACAATTAACTTTTCATATTTACAAAAATGTAAATGTAATAACATATTTTGGTAAATTTGCAGAATTTTATCTCTGAGCTGCTTCTGGGTAATGCTCCTTATCAGTGTCTTCCGAGTCATATAACAAGGTGAAAGTAACCACTAGATGGTAGTGTATAGAGCAGTTGGTATGGTAGTTTTGGATAGCCCCTTAATGTGGTTCCTCTTGATAGAGTGTCAGTATGTGTTCCTGCATCTCATAAGATGGCTGCACTGTATTATCATTGTTCAAAATAAGTTATTCATTATCAGCAAACCTGCGTGGATTACTCGGTCAATATATAACATATGGCGACGAAGATACAAACTTGAATAAGAAACATTTAGTTCCAGGTAGAACCAGTAAATAACACCAAGTCATTAGAGTGGATATAAAATAAAAGTTAGCAAACAGAGCTGTAAATACACAATGACAAAGCAATTTAAGGGAAAATGGCTGTCACACTGGGGACCGTTGACCCAAACCTGGGAAGAATACTGTGAGAGACTGACGCATTTCTTTACTGCTAATAGCATTGCTGACACTGATAACAAGAAAGCTATTTTATTAAGTGGAGTGGGTTCACAGACCTACAGTTTGATGAGAAATGTACTGAGCCCTGAGAAACCTAGTGATAAGATGTTTGAAGAGCTGGTAAACATGTTGAAAAATAATTTTAAAACTGAAACCGAGTGAAATAGTGCAGTGATTCAAATTTCATTTGAAGAACAAAAAATCCGATGAGACTGTTGGAGAACATGTTGCAGAGATAAGGAAATTGGTGCAGGACTGTAACTATGGAGACACACTGACGCAAATGCTGAGAGGCTGGTTTGTGGCATAAAGGTTATTGTCTGAAGCAGATTTAACATTTGAGAATGCACTGATGGTTGCTCAAGCCATTGAATCTTAGTAGAAATGTATAAGATTTACAGGGGTAGTCTAAAGAAGCCTCCAATGTTAGTTGCTGTGAAGGTAAACAAAATGTTTAGAAACAGAAAACAGCAGGAAAAGCTAAGAATCAGAGATTGCTACCTATTTGGAGGTAAACATTTCCCACAAAAATGCAGATTTCAGAATGAAAAGTGCCATAATTGCTGAATGAAAGGCCACATTAAGAAAGCCTGCAGGAGTAAGACCAAAGAACCGCAGGAATGGCCAACTCCAGGAAGAGGAAGGCAGCAATACACCCGCATGAGGATGCTGATGAATATGAGGCACACACTATGTGTAGTATGAAGCAACCAAACATTCCAAAAGCAGCACTGTGACACTATTTTATGTTTATATGTTGCGTGTGGTGTGTTAATGTTGGTGTATAGATATTGCTGCACGGGATATAATGTGGGATATTTAGCATGAGTGTTGTTAAAATATATAGTTTTATTTAGGCACAGGGATTGCACAATCAGTCCAAAATTGCACAAATTAGTTCACGTGCTGGGATTCAAGTGAATAATAAATTAGTAATTGAATCCCAGCACAACTGTATATAGATGGACGTTTCACTCAGTGTGGAGAGAATGGGAGAGAGTGAGAGTGAGAGCGAGAGGAGAGAGAAGATTGATAATAATAATAATTGCTACTGGTGCTAAACCACCTCAGCCCAGTACTTGTTTGGGTCAGTGTTTTGTTTATCTATTTATTTTGGCCAATGCATTGTTTTGTTTTGTCAAAGTGTTTTTGTTTTCTGTTTAAACCTTTTATTTTTAATAAACCAGTGCAATTCACTCACCAATCCTCTCTACTTCCTGGCATGACATCACCACACACATCATCTTTGCCACAAGCACCTATCACTCTTATGCTGGACATTAATAGTAAACATAGCAATAGCAAACAGAATTGTGGAACAATAAATAAGTTCCTGAACTTCAGACATGTACGATTAACCTGAGGACCTATACAGGAGAAACTGTGGACATACTTTTAGTGGCCCAAGTAACAGTGACATACCAAAGAATTGCCACTAGAAGTCGTGACTGGTTCAGGACCCAACCTACCTGGCAGAGGCTGGATAGCTGAACTGACTATGGATTGGAGACCAATCAATCAAATGTCACAGTTATGAAATCAAACACTGCAGGATGTGCTAGCTATACATGAAACAGTGTTCAAAGAAGAACTGGGTACTTTGCAGTGAAGCACAACCCCACTGTTCTTTAAGCCAAAATCAGTTCCATATGCTGTGAAACCAAATGTAGAGGCTGAGCTGAACCGTCTTCTGAAAGAGATCATTGAACCAGAGTTCAGACTACGCTGCACCCATAGTGCTTGTACTGAAGCCCGATGGCTCAGTGAGAATATGTGGAGACTATAAAGTAACTGTTATCTGAGTGGCATGTCTGGAACAGTATCCAGTTCCCAGAATTGATGATTTGTTTTCAGTCCTTGCAGGTGGAGAGAGGTTCACGAAATTGGACATGAGCCATGCCTACCAACAAATTGTACTGGATGAGGACTCCGAGAAATAAGTCACTGTTAATACCCACAAGGGTTTATTCAGATATAACCGTTTGCCTTTCAGCATCTCATCAGCACCTGCTATTTCTTCAATGGACAATGGAAGGGTTTACTGCAAGGGATCCCGCATGTGGCAGTGTATCTGGATGACATCCTGGTGACTGGCCTGGCAGAAGGGGAGCATATACAGAGCTTGATATAAGTGTTGAAAAGGCTTAAAAAGCAGGACTTTGTCTGAAAAGAAGTATACTTTCCCTTGAAAAGAAGTGGTGTTCTTGGGTCAAAGTAGATGTTACAGGAAAAAGAGAAGGTACAGGCAATTCATGAGACTCCTTGTCAGATAACGTGTTAGAATTAAAGGCATACTTAGGACGGTTAAACTACTACAACAAGTTTCTTCCCAACTTATTTACCCTCTTGATGCCCTTACATAAACTTATCAACCCTCTGGATGCCCTTACATTAACTTTTGTGGAAGGATGTGAAGTGGCATTGAGGGTCAGAGCAAGATGGCTTTTGAGGCTTCTAAAAAATCAGTGCAATTATCAGACGTTTTAGTTCATTATGATGGAGATAAACACCTCATTCTCTCTTATGATGCTTTAACCTATGAAGTAGGTGTTATCCTTTCACACCACATGACAGATGGATTGGACAAACCTATTTGATTTGTTTCCAGAACTCTTACAGCTGCTGAGGGAAATTATTCACAGTTAAACAAGGAGGAACTGGCTATAATTTTTGGAGTGCAGAGATTTCACAGCTATATCCATGGAAGGCACTTCACCATCTGTATTGACCACAAGCCATTGATTTCTCTCTTTAATTAAATGAAATCAGTACCACAGATGGCCTCATCAATGATTCAGAGGTGGGCAATAACACTCAGAGCTTATGAATATATTATAGTGTATAAAGCAGGTAAAGACCACAGAAATGCTGATTCTTTTTAAGTTGTCTTCCACTGCCTGAGGGACCCATAAAGGATACCCAAGAGGACATAGTACTACTGCTGGATCACATGGACACCTTACAGCTGCACAGGTTAGGTCCTGGACAGGAAAGGATCCATTGTTCTCAAATCCATGAGTATGTTATTAGGGGGTGGCCTAATTTTATTACAGAAACTGAATTCACACTGTTCCTTTCAAGAAAACAGGAGCTCAGTGTACAGTATGGATGTGTGTTGTGAGGAGCCTGTGTTGTTTTACCAAAGCAAGGTCATCAATCTGTAATGTAACAATTACACTAATCTAATCCTGGTATCACACGAATGAAAGGGCTGGCAAGAAGCTACATGTGGCCAAAAATGGATGAGGAGATTGAAAGAAAAGTACAGTCTTGTGTAACATGTCAAGAGCATAGAAAAGCTCTAGGAGTGGCCAGAAAAGCCTTGGAGGTGACATATTGATTATGTTGGACCATTTCTTTAGTCATCGTGGATGCACATTCTAAATGGATTGATGTTTATCCTATGCACACATCGACCTCAAGGGCTACCATAGAAAAACTTTCAGATGGTGAGATGGTAGTGTCTGATATTGGAACTCCCTTTGTCATTACAGAATTCAGTGAGTTGATGAGATGGAATGTAACATCTGCTCCGTATCAGCCATCTTCGAATGGGTTAGCTGAACTGGTCGTGTAGACATTCAAAGAGTGCGTAAATAAACTATCAGGAGACACCCTGGAAACAAAAATATCTTGTGCATGATTTAGCTATAGAATGACACCACAGTCTACTTCAGGATTGTGCCCGGAAGAGATGTTAATGGGTTTGAAACTGAGATCCACACTTGATCCTCTGAATCCAGGGATCTCAGGGGTACAACAAAAACAATTGAAACACAAGGAAAACCATAATAAGCATGTAAAAGCATGGAGCTTTGCAACAAGAGATTCTGTGTACACTCAAAACTTTGGTCATGGCCAAAAATGGATACCAGCGACTGTTCAAGAAGTTACTGAACCAGCTTCATATACAGTGTTGTTAGGAGGTGGTAGAATGGTGCACTGTCATGTAGACCAAATTCACAGGATACATTAGGGTTACCAGACATGTCCTGTTTTTACCCCAATGTATTAAATTAGCATAGCTGGGGATTTGTTGCCAGGGGCTTTATTATTGTTGCGGGCTACCGACAGCACCAGGCTTGAGCATCCACGTAAATCTTTTAAATATAAGTGTTTTGGTTCCACAAATGTGTTAAAAAAACGACAAAATGTTGTTTATATTATATATATATCAATATATATATATTATATATATATATTATATATATATAGTAATATATATATTAGACTTGCTACAGTTCTATTTAAATGTGTGTTTTCATTTGCTACACTTTATTAAGACAGACCATTATTGCTGCCTGTTTTAAAATCAATGGCCAATACTTGAAGATAATTTCATAAAAGCTTAAAGAAATGAAATTGTGCATCCAGTTTCATCTTTCTGTCTTTTTTAGTTTACATTTTTTCTGTGTTATTTTAAGCATTTTTTTGAAAGTTAAGAAATTGTGGTTTTTTTTACATAAATCGTGTCAAGTATTTCTGTATTTAAAAACAAAGTTACTACAGCACTTTTTCATTGCGGTAGCTTAATGATCTTTTAATGATGAAGGCTAGGGATTGTGGACTGTTATAACCTATTAGATTTCATCTGCCAGCTCCTGCTTGACTGTGTGCTGTTGCTTTCTGTTAATCTCACTTAGCTGTTCAGTCAGAGTATCCCTGTAAATGCTTCAGCAACTCTGACACATGTCTCGCCATGTTATACTTTCTGTCATTCTCAACTATACCCTGAAGACTTTATGCCTTATTGCTAGTGATGCATGCTACATGTTATTTTTTTCTTCTTTTTTATTAAAAAGCTGAATTAACTCTGGAAATTCAGTTAACTTAAAGGGGTAAAGTGAACGCTATGACCGCAGGCTTGAAATGAAAGTATATTATTTTGACTACATGGCTGAATATATAGAGGATACTGCATGATCATTCGTCGTGTACAGTTCTATGCTTCAACGCAGATTAATTTTGAACCCTGTTTATGGCCTCTTCGCAACCGCCTATAGTCCCACTCAGCACACCAGTGATCTGCTTGCACCTGACTTGATCAAACAGCCGGTAGTCTCTTCATTAACACCGGTAAGGGTAGGAAACAAGAGTGGCTGCAAATTGCCAGACTGAGCTCAAGGTTGGATCTAAGATGGTTGCAACAAGGCCATTGATTTATACATAGGTTTAAAAGGAGGTGTACTGCAACTGCACTGCACAAAAATGAAAAGGTTTTTATTGGAAGTACACAAATACACAAAAGGTTTAAAGGATTAAAAAATATTTTATTTTAGGACTTTTTGGACAAAAAACCTTTCTTCAGCTGTGTAGAAAGAAAAGAAATTAAGCAGTGTTTTATATATATATATATATATATATATATATATATATATATATATATATATATATATATATAATAGATGGGCTTCAGTGAGTTACAGGATTCTGTGATATCATAAATTATGCGACCAAAGAACGAGTAATTTATAAACTGTCATAGAAACCTGAGATTAGAATAGTTTTCCTGTAACTGACTAAAGAGCAAAAAAAGAGCAACATAGCAATTGTTTTTCTTTTCTCCTTCTCTCTCCTGTTCTTTCTCCCTGAACACCCAACCCTGAGTGACTGAAACGTGCATCTATATATACTGTTGTGCCGGGATTCAATTACTAATTAATTATTCACTTGAATCCCAGCATGTGAACTCATTTGTATAATCCCAGTGCTCACCTACTATGACATACATTAAATACACGTGAAGTGCAATCCCCGTTGCTAAATACAACTATATATTTTAAATTACTTGTGATACACAGACCCATTTATATCCCATGCAGCAATATCTATACACCAACGTTAACACTCCACACACAACACAGAACAAATAAATACACACACTGCCAATGCTGCCATTGGCGAGATTGTCAGCAGATGTGCTAGCAGCTCTAAGGCTGGCTCCTCCAACCCCAGCAAATCCCTGGAGGTCAGCAGCAAACTACCTACATGGTAGGTATCTCCTGGCAATAGCGAGCTGGTCTCCCCAGGCGATGCGGAGGATCAGGTAACCCCAGGTGATGCGGAGCAGCAGGCAACCCCAGGCGATGTGGAGCAGGCATCCTTGGGCGGTGCATAGCAGGCATCCCCAGGCGGTAATGTGAAGGCATCCCTGGGCGGTGACTTTAGGAGGGGAGCCCCTGGCCCAGGAAGCGGCAGCAGGAGCGCCACTTCTCCCCCTGTGGATTGAGTCAGGAAGTGGTGCTGGTGTTGACCACTCTGGCAGTGGCTGCAGTGGGGCTGTTTTCTCCTGTGCTCCCCTCAGCAGCCTATGCAGTGGCTGCTCAGGAATGCCAGCATCATGTCCTGGTCCTTTCTCTTGTGGTGGAGGTGGAAGCTGCAGGCAGTCTCCCTCTTGTAGTGGAGGCAGAGGCAGTTTCTGCTGCTCTCTTCTTGGTGGTGGAGGCTGTGGAAGCAGAGGTAGCTCCTGCTGCTCACTCTCTCTTGCTGTGGAAGCAGGCAGCTCCTGCTGCTCTCCTCCAGGTGGTGGAGGCAGTGGAAGCAGAGGTAGCTCCTGCTGCTCTCTCTCTCTTGCAGTGGAGGCAGAGGTAACTCCTGCTGCTCTCCCTTTTGTGGTGGAGGTGGGAGTGGCAAGCAGCCTTCCCCTGGCAGCGAAGGGGGGAACAGCGGGTAGTCTTTCTCTTGCAGTGGAGGTATGATCAGCTCCCCTTGGGCTTTGGATGCTCATGCATGCCCCGTCTGGGCACTGGATGCTCGTGCTCCCCCTGTCTGGGCGCTATCGAACTGGCTTAGGGGCGTCCTGACCAGTCGTGTTCCCCTTCCTCACATTGCCCACACTAGCTCGGTAGCACCTCGGCGCAGTCCCTCCAGCGATAATCCTCTTTTCCGTCCCTGGTGCCCCAGTGGAACTGGTTCACTGGCCGCTCTTGCTGTTGTGGTGGTGAGAGCAGAAGTCAAACTTCCCCTGCTGGTGGTGGAGACCGAGGTGACCCCTGCTCCTCCCTCTCCTGATGGACAGGGCAGCGGGTCATGTACTGCTCACCTCCACAGATGGGGCATAGCTCGGGTGGCTGTCAGAGAGGGTACCAGGCACAGTTCGTGCTGGAATGCCCCGGCTCAGTGCAGCAATAACACCCGGGCTGCTGTTCCTCTCTTGGTGCAGCTGCTGCCTTCTGCCATTCTTTCCTATTTTTTTCCCAAGAAAAAACACTCCTCTTGAAAAAAAACAAAAAATTCACCTGCAGTATTCTTGGCCTGACACTGTCGTCCCGGTTCTGACACAATGTGTGGGAAATTGGTAAGTGATCTGTAGGTGAATAACAGGTGTAGTAATCCAATTGAAACAAACAGACAACAAAGTACGGGTGAAATGGTTTGTTTATTAATTTGTAATCCAGATGGTCTGATGACCAGGCAGAAAAGAATAATGATCTGGCAGTACACAGCAATGTTACAGTCCCACAAAAAATAACACGCTATAAAACACCACGATGTACAAACACAGTCACCAGTCCAATAGTGCGTGCTGTAGTGCTCGTGGTACAAATACAATTAATTGTGATACACAGTGCAATGTTTTGCGCTGGCCCTTGGCTACAGCTCCGGATTGTGTTAGCTGTCTAACAATGACAACAAGCAAGCAGAAACAAAACCCTCACAATACAATATGACACAGGTCCGTCCTGGGCCCTATTCCTCGTAGCTGGCTAACTGAGTTAGCCGGATAACTCTCAGGATAACTTGACAGAAGTCTGGCTTTTTCCGTTCCTCGAAGCAAGTTTAAAGTCTAGCCGACTAAGTTACCATAGCAACACATCCTTAATCTTAAACCTGCTCCAGCGCAGGCTAACTTAAAGTTAGCCGGATCTGTGTATAAAAACTTGTACTTCTACCCAATGAAAGCACTTGACACACCCCTCTAAAATGGCAACGCCCTTCCTTAGAGATCCCATAGATCAAGGAGCAATTTTAATTAGATTAGCTTTTCGTAGGGAAAGAGTATTGAGAGATCGCCAAGATCCTTTGCATCATTCAGATGTTTTGTATTTGAGCGCTATAGATTCGGTCGTCAAGGTATCATTTACCTAATAAATCTACTTGAGCCGTACATTACCACCCGCCGCAGCCGTGTGTTGACAGTAACACAGACTATATGCATAGGGCTGCACTTTTTTGCTATATCGGCAAAGCCCCTGCATGCCGTGCAGTCTGAAGGGTCTACCTCGCCCTAAAGAGATTTCTTAATATGTTCGTCACATTTCCGGGACATACAAGGGGAAACGCCATCAAAGAGGGCTTCTATGCAGTCGCAGGTAATTTACTAGGTTATATGCAATTTAATGAATAGGTAATCCCAGTTATCGTTTATTAAGTAGGCTACATTATTATGCAGAGTGTCTTGGTGTGGACTGCAGTCAGATCCCCATCAAGGCACCCTCAGGACCAAATGAGGCAGATTTTGTGAACAGGAAATCCTTTCACAGCATTAATGTACAAGTACTTATGATGTTATCACTTACATGAAATTAAAAATTAGCTACAATTCAGCAACTGATGCAAATAATCCAACATTTTAATGGCAATTATACAATGCCAGTGCTAGACAGTAGGTGTCAGACTTTGGATAATACTGTACATCATCCATGACTTGACCTCAATTATTCTCAGATGATCTGTGACAGATCCTGCGACATCATTGTCGCATGTGCAGTGCTCCACAAATTAAAAAAAAAAAAAACTTAAGCATTTAGCTTATCTGCAGTTTTTTTCCATGCTTCCTCTCTGGACTTGGCAGCAGCAGCAGTGTTGCATTTAGTTGTGATAATGCTTTTATATTCCTCAAAACTTTCCATTATAAGCTCTTGCTCAGTCAGGCTGAAAAAAAGTTGCTCCCTCTTTCAATGTCATCTTTTGTGAAGATCATTGTTTCAGTGCTCTGCGATTCTCCCTTTGAGGTAGCAAGAGCACGCGCAATTACCCGGATTTCTTAAGTCGGAATCGAGTTAACGAGACACTTTTAGCCTGTATTCGCCGTCGAGGAACGGAGATAGCCTGACTTCAATTATCGGGTTAATCGAATCTTGCTAACCTCTGATTAGCCTGAATACTTAAGACAATTATGGAACATACCCCTTGTTTCATGACACAACCATCACAAAAGGACAAACACTGGGGTTTTGGTTTGTTTGTGTCGCAGGACCCGCTGGTCGTCCTTCACGAAGTAGCTATTACTTTACTCCTGTTCACCAGATATTGGCGACTTTCTTTCCTGACGAATGAGACTTAGAGTGTCCACGTGCATCTATATACGTGCTGTGCCAAGATTCAATTACTAATTAATTATTCACTTGAATCCCAGCATGTGAACTAATTTGTGCAATCCCCGTGCTCACATACTATTACATACTTTAAATGCACGTGACGTGTTTGTGCAATCCTTGTGCCTAAATACAACTATATATTTGAAATCACTTGTGATACACAAGCCCATTTTTATCCCGTGCAGCAATACCTATAAACATTAACACTCCACATGCAACAAAGAACATATAAATACACACAGGAGTGGGCACTTGGCCACACAGCTTTACATTTTTTTCTTTCTTTTTTTTTAACGTATTTTAATTTGTTGATCATTAATGAACATTTCTGTACTGTGGGTCTTGATTGAAATTTTGTGTTAGAATTGAAAGTGATGGTCTCGAGGAGTCGAATGGGTCAAAGTTCAAGTATATTTTCCTCTGGAGGAATTACCACTTTTTGATGTCACTACTGTGGTATTATGCCTTTTGTTTATATATATATATATATATATATATATATATATATATATATATATATATATATAACAAAATCTGTGTCTGCATCTGTATTCGTGCCCATGCTATTAGTATTCATATTTGTGTTTGTTTGTGAATTCAGGTATGTGTTTGTCAAACTGGAAGTGAGCAGGGGATTCCTTCTTCAATTTCAGTATCTCCCATATGATATTTCTAATACATATTATAATTTGTATTGCCTGCATGCAGTACCTTAAACTTTTCTTTATTAAATGTCATTTGCCATGTGTCTGCCCAGTTCTGAATCTTGTCTAGATCATTTTGAATGATCTTTGCTGCTGCAACAGTGTGTGCCACTCCTCCTATTTTTGTGTTGTCTGCAAATTTAACAAGTTTGCTTACTGTACCAGAATCTAAGTCATTCATGTAGATTAGGAATAGCAGATGACCTAATACTGATCCCTGTGGTACACCACTGGTTACCTCGCTCCATTTTGAGGTTTCTCCTCTAATCAATACTTTTTGTTTTCTACATGTTAACCACTCCCTAATCCATGTACATGCGTTTCTTTGAATCCCTACTGTGTTCAGTTTGAGAATTCATCTTTTATGCGGGACTTTGTCAAACACTTTCTGGAAATCTAAATAAACCATGTCATATGCTTTGCAATTATCCATTGTCGATGTTGCATCCTCAAAAAAATCAAGCAGGTTAGATAGACATGATCTCCCTTTCCTAAAACCATGCTGACTGTCTCCCAGGATACTGTTACCATAGCGGTAATTTTAACATTCATACATGTATAAATCTGAACTCACAACCCACACCCATACCAGTGATAATAACATACTGGGAATAGTAAAGATATACATTTTTTTTTTTTTGTTTGCTTCCAGCTTGGTAGCATCAAAGGAACCCGAAGGAGCCCGGAATCGCAACATTCCAATGTCACCATCCGATTTCCTGGACAAGCTTATGGGAAGGACATCAGGATATGATGCAAGAATCAGACCAAACTTTAAAGGTACATCAGCTTAAAACAATGTCTAAATGTTAAAGAATGTGAAGTACAGAAGATACTGGGGCACAGTGACATTATTTTCCATCTTGGGTGAGGAAAGGCCATTTAAAAATATTATTGTGCATGATTGCTTTTAAATCATAATTCCCTTGCTTGCTTACCAATTTTTTTCATGTTTTCTTTTTTTTTTTTAATCCTTTGCTGTGATCTGGTTGTCCCTCTGGATGAGATTTTTGCATCTTAGTGGACTAATTATGAATAAACAACTATGTTATACGCTAGATGACTTTTTTCATAAGTGGATCAAAGTCTGATCGATCTCCAATTTAATATATATTCTACTGGTAGACCAGGCTACTTGCATTAGTTTAAAGGTTTCTTTAATTATGTTTTAAAGGGCAGAGCTTTGTTGAAATGCTTGAAAAGGGCAGATGAAATGTGAGTCGAACTTTTCAAAGTGGCCTGGAATAAGTAAATATCTCATATGCCAACTGGATGTGTTGTAAACTTATAAATGTTCTTTAAAAAACAAATTAGACTTATTTAGACTTTCTTATCAAACTTGCATTGTTCTATGAAATAATCAAAAGTTATGTTTAAAAATCTATGAGGACAAAACAAAAATACTGATGATAAATATTCACATTGTCTTTATTGTGTTGGTAGAGCACTGTGTAACTTGGAGATATATTTTTCAGGTCCGCCTGTGAATGTGACTTGCAACATATTTATTAACAGCTTCGGTTCAATTGCAGAAACAACCATGGTATGTATATTCAAATTTGATTCATATTTTAAAGCTGTCTTATGTATTTATTTTATTGATTCTATTACATGAGAATTAGATAAGTAGTAAGATGAAGATCTTATACATTGTATTAAAAAAAAAAAACATAAATACAACAGCAGTATTGCAAGTTGTATTATGGTATGGACTTTGACTTGATAAACTGCAAAGAAATACTGGCATTATATTTCTGGGTGTACTTTTTCAAGTCAGGTTGCTTTTAGAATGTAAACCAAGCAAACGTTTATGTATATACTATACCCCCCTCCCCCCAGCTATTTAAGGAACAAAAATTCAAAATTCAATTCAAAAATCAGTTTTGTTTTTTAAACCAATTCCTTGGGTGTTGAAAGAATTCTGAGTTGTTATTACAATTACTCAACTACTGTATGCAGAGTTAAGGTCAAGAAGTTTAGGATCTGCTTTTGATTCAAGAGGTAGTTAGAATGTAGTTCTGAGCTCTGATAGATGAGCTTCAACATATTTTCATATTTGGAGCCAAACCCCAAATCCTTAAAAAAAAAAAAAAAAAAAAAAAAATGTTTTATTTATTTTTATTTTTTTACTATTTTTGGTAAATTACATTAAATATGAAATGTCTGTAATAATGTAATATTAGGGTAGAATATCAGTGTAGAGTTGAAGACTGAACTTGTTAAACCAACTATATGTGCAAATAACCAAGCAGCAGTCTGCATATTAAATTGAGGCAATCTGAGAGCCAATGAATAAATACTTAATACATATTGTAGCATGCAGGGGGATAGGCAGCAGCAGGGGTGGTAGGTGACATAATTACATGCAGGGACATAAACCCGATATATGCTTCTTGCAAAGGAGCCGGCTCTTCTGTATGGTGGTATCAGCGCTATGCTCTAGTGTGAGTGGTCATGGATTCACGCCTGCCGTCTGCCTGTGCATGGATTGCCCTGTGTGATGTGCCTGCCTGCATTAACCTATTCTGCTACTCTCTCTCTCTCTCTCTCTCTCTCTCTCTCTCTCTCTCTCTCTCTCTCTCTCTCTATATATTATATATATATATTATATATAATGATATAATATATATATAAGATATATATATATATACTCTATATATATCTAGATAAAAATTAAGAGACCACTGCAAAATTATCAGTTTCTATGGTTTTACTATTTATAGGTATGTGTTTGGGTAAAATGAACATTTTTGTTTTATTCTATAAACTACTGACAACATTTCTCCCAAATTCCAAATAAAAATATTGTCATTTAGAGCATTTATTTGCAGAAAATGACAACTGGTCAAAATAACAAAAAAGATGCAGAGCTGTCAGACCTCGAATAATGCAAAGAAAATAAGTTCAGATTCATTTTTAAACAACACAATACTAATGTTTTAACTTAGGAAGAGTTCAGAAATCAATATTTGGTGGAATAACCCTGATTTTCAAGCACAGCTTTCATGCGTCTTGGCATGCTCTCCACCAGTCTTTCACATTGATGTTGGGTGACTTTATGCTACTCCTGGCGCAAAAATTCAAGCAGCTCGGCTTTGTTGGATGGCTTGTGACCATCCATCTTCCTCTTGATCACATTCCAGAGGTTTTCAATGGGGTTCAGGTCTGGAGATTGGGCTGGCCATGACAGGGTCTTGATCTGGTGGTCCTCCATCCACACCTTGATTGACCTGGCTGTGTGGCATGGAGCATTGTCCTGCTGGAAAAACCAATCCTCAGAGTTGGGGAACATTGTCAGAGCAGAAGGAAACAAGTTTTCTTCCAGGACAACCTTGTACTTGGCTTGATTCATGCGCCCTTCACAAAGACAAATCTGCCCGATTCCAGCCTTGCTGAAGCACCCCCAGATGAGTCCAATTTTCAGTTTTGCCCAACACCTGGTCATCTAATGGTTAGACGGAGACCTGGAGAGGCCTACAAGCCACAGTGTCTCACACATACTGTGAAATGTGGTGGAGGATCGGTGATGATAAACAAATAAATGCTCTAAGTGACAATATTTTTATTTGGAATTTGGGAGAAATGTTGTTAGTATTTTAAGGGTCAAAATATCTATATATTATATGTATTACGTCAATCACGGCATTATATATATTATATAATATATATATATTATATATATATTATATATATATATATGTAATAATTACGTACAGAATACATTTTTAATACAAAAAAAAACTAGTTTTAAGCCATCATTTTTTGTCCAAGTTGGAAAAGGTAAATTGTCAAATCACTGACTGACTCAGAAATGTCTTCATCTAGACAATGTGGGGAAGCTATAAAAAAGGCTAACAAGATGCTCGGATACATTGTGAAAAGTGTTGAATTTAAATCAAGGGAAGTATTGTTAAAACTGTACAATGCACTAGTAAGACCTCATCTTGAATATTGTGTTCAGTTCTGGTCACCTCGCTATAAAAAAGATATTGCTGCTCTAGAAAGAGTGCAAAGAAGAGCGACCAGAATTATTCCGGGCTTAAAAGGCATGTCATATGCAGACAGGCTAAAAGAATTGAATCTGTTCAGTCTTGAACAAAGAAGACTACGTGGCGACCTAATTCAAGCATTCAAAATTCTAAAAGGTATTGACAGTGTCGACCCAAGGGACTTTTTCAGCCTGAAAAAAGAAACAAGGACCAGGGGTCACAAATGGAGTTTAGAAAAAGGGGCATTCAGAACAGAAAATAGGAGACACTTTTTTACACAGAGAATTGTGAGGGTCTGGAATCAACTCCCCAGTAATGTTGTTGAAGCTGACACCCTGGGATCCTTCAAGAAGCTGCTTGATGAGATTTTGGGATCAATAAGCTACTAACAACCAAACGAGCAAGATGGGCCGAATGGCCTCCTCTCGTTTGTAAACTTTCTTATGTTCTTATGTTCTTATCAGTTGTTGCTACTGTATTTAAATATTTTTTTTAAAAGTATCAAACTGTATCAGTGAGCTCAGCAACTTAACAGTAAATGTATTAGGCTGTGGTTGGGCCATTCAAAAATAAAATTAAACAATCTTATGGATTATTTGTTTATTCTGTTTAATAATTAATGTATATCATACGTTTAAACGGTATTAGCTGATTTATTTTTTTTTTCTAATCTGGCTTCCCTTCCTTTTCAAGTCGAAGACAACCACCAACCAATACTTTTGGGATATGCTTGCCACAGGTCAAGTATTCACTGAGCATTTTATATCAAAGCTGCCAACAGGCCCCTCTGTAGAGTGACGTCCTTAGTCCTGCCTGCCGAGGGAATAAGTAGTCACTCTGCGGAGCTCAAATCCTCTTTTGCCTCTCACAACCAGATAGGTAAGGTGGGTATAAATTAACCTCTTCCAGTTGTTGATTGTCTCTTAAAAAGAGTCCTTCTATCCGCGTTTTCTGTAGGTCCCTTGCAATTTGTTGCTGGAAGTTGGCTTGCCACTTCCACAGAATCAGTACTCCGCAGCTGAATTTTGAATGGGTGCAATTATACTGAGTGTGGATCGGAAAAGCAGCATGGCAGAAAACCAAGCAGGATAGAAACCAGAGAAATTTTGTGATAATACTGCAAGGCAAATTTCCATCTAGACCAATCAACTGAAGTGTTGTTGTGTGACGTTATCTGTACTGTATGATACGTCCCGTCCAGATTAAAAGGACATGGTAAAGAAGCAAGACACCTGGGACACCATAGTGGCCAAACTAGACATGTCAAGTAAAAATATTTGCGTTTGAAGAGCAACAGAAAACATACACTGTGTAGCGTACTATATAGCTGACTGTTGCATTGTTCAAGCCAACTGGTGGGGAGGTGGAAGTGTGATGATGTGGGGAGGAATCTCTTTTAACACAAGAAAGTCTTTGGTGCAGGCAACAGTTTTTATGTTCCTGCAAGCCAATCCGGAATCCGGACGTGTTGACAATGCAAGACCACACAGTGCTAGGATTACTATTGCACGACTTCAAGAAAACAATGTCGAGGTCTAGCTGTGGCCAGCCTGACCTGAGTCCAATGGAACATCTGTGGGATCAAATCGCCAGTGCCATCCACAGGAGACAACTGTGACCAGCCAGCCTTTGCCAGCTGGCTGCAGCTGCACAGGAAGAGTGGCGAAACATCCCACAGCAGTCTAGCCAGAGGCTGATCAGGTCTATGCATCAACGCTGCCAGGATTGTGTTAATGCTCGGGTAGGTCATACACAATACTAACTTTTGTAATGTTTTCGTTTTCACAGTGTGTCATGTTTCATTCTGAAAACTTGATTCATGATTCTTTGATCTGTATTTTTGTTCACATTTTCTGAGATATTGTTTGATATATATGTTTAAAATATTTGAGTAAATCTATTAGACCTGAGTGTTGCGTTCCTTTTGTACATCAGTGTGTGTCTGTCTGTGTGTGTATATACAGTGGCTCTCAAAAGTATTCACCCCCCTTGGACTTTTTCACATTTTATTGTGTTACAACATAAAAACAGAATGGGTTTAATTTTTGCCTCTGATCAACACAAACAAAGTCCATAATGCAAAGTGAAAAATAAAATCTACAAATTGTTCTAAAATAATTACAAATATAAAACAGAAAATAAAATGACACACCTAAATAAGCTCTGGTGCAACCAATTGTCTTTACAAGTCACATAATTAGTTGAATGGAGTCCACCTGTGTGCAATTAAGGTGTTTTACATAATTTCAGGTTAAATACACCTGTCTCTGGGAGGTCCCACTGTTGGTTAGTACATTCCTAACAAAAACTACATCATGAAGACGAAGGAACATTCAAAGCAAATCCGGAATAAGGTTCTTCAAAAGCACATCATGGTGAATGAATTGATGCTGTTTTGAAGGCAAAGGGTGGTCAAACCAAATCTGGATTTGATGTAGATTTTTCTTCTGTTCACTCACTTTGCATTTTGTTAATTGATAAATATAAACTATTAACATGTGTATTTTTGAAAGCATTCTTTACAGCATTTTTTCACACCTGCCTAAAACTTTTGCACAGTACTATATATATATATATATATATATATATATATATATAATATATATATATATATATATATATTGTCTTTAGTCTCATTCTTTCACATTAGCACCTATAGGCTTTACCTGGGAAAGTAGTTTAGTTTTTGACACCTTGAAAAATCAGAAAAACAACATTCAAAACACTGAACAAAAAGTAAAGATGATTTTTCCTTGTTTTATGTTTCTGTAAATGTATTTATTCATCTTACAAATTTTACTGCCAGAGCCACAACAGTTTTTATTAGTGCAGCTTCCATTGCAATGTTTCTCCTTTCCATGAGTATTTATAAATACAATTGTTCACCTTAATCCTTGGATTTTGCACTGAATCTTTTTTTGGCAGATGGTCTCGGCTGAACACAGCAGCCTTGTTTCCCCTTCAAATGACAGGTGTATACAGATGAGAGATGTGTAATGCACACCACTGTACTGGTTTTGTCTTCATAGCCTTTGAGTGCAATACTTTCAGATTGTGAAATACATAAATAATGCATATCTAAGTATCTATAAAATCCCTTTCATTTCTATGTAGAGAGACAACTTATATCAGTGTACTTACCAATCACACACCAATAGTTTCCTACAGTATTCTCTCTGTTTCTGGTTAAACTATTTTTTGTTTTGAAGAAGAAGAAGAAGAAGAAGAAGAAGAAGAAGAAGAAGAAGAAGAAAAGAAGAAGAAGAAGAAGAAGAAGAAGAAGAAGAAGAAGAAGAAGAAGAAGAAGAAGAAAAAAAAACATTTTAAGGATGCTTGGGGGTAATGTTTGGGGATGCTTTGTTTTTCAATAATGTCAAGTTGATATTGTTGGTGGCATTTAATTAAAAAAAAAAAAGTTTTTATGACTTCAGTAATTTGTTTTAACTTCATGAGCTTTCTTGGATAGTGGTTGAATTATGATCTATCTCCATATGAATCTTGTTGAGGCAGATTTGTAATACAAAAAGACCCTCACATTGATGGCCCAAAATAACCACACCAAATCCCGAAATTACAGAGAACACAGCATTCATTATAGTATACAGATCAAAAGTGAAGTGAATATGCTGTGTTGGATTTAAACTATTTTAGATCAAACTTCCCTGTGGCAAGCTGCCTTTCTTGAGAATTAGTACTGTGTGTCGTTTATTTACAAATGTATTGTGAATCTTTATTCGTACCGTTAAGGGAGCATATATGCGATTAAAAGATGAAGAAATCATTTGTTCAAACTTTGCTGGGCACCTTCTGTGAAGTCTGGTTCCTTGGGCATATTCAGTCATGTAGTATGTTTAAAATACCATATTTCTCATCCTAACAGGCAGACAGGGTTTTGCTCAGTTGAAATAAAGAATAATGATGCATAGTATGTCAAGCAATCTGCATTAGTCATTGACAAAGCCTGCAAGACACAATGGAAACCAAATGCATAATACATAATATCCATATTAACAATTCTGGATGCTGAATTCATAAGGGCTGCTGCCTTTCACAATTACATTTTCAAATTAATCTAGACAGAGGCTACAAACTTAAGATCATCTTGGTATCTGAAGGGTACTTGGCTACTTTCAGTTTAAATATATGTTTTGTTATGAAGCCCTTGACATATATGCAAACACGGCTCTTCAAATCATATTGCAAATCATATTGTTATCAGATATTTTGGTTTATTCCATATTATTTTGCTCCACCCTAATATTTTCAAATTGCTACTCATGAAGTATGCATTTTTGCGTTTTCTTACTCACATTCCTGGTTTCGTTACTCTTACAAAAAGTTATAAATCTGCCAAAATATTCTAATAACTCAGTGAAGAAGAAAGAAAGAAACGTTGACACAGGCATCTTCCAAAGCAGCAACCTATTTTGTCCAACGATCCATGAGGTGCCTGTTCCGTGCTTGGCAGGGTGGCCGCTGGTTCAGAGTTGTATGTATAGTTACAGTGTGGGGAATAGGAATGCAAACAGAGAAACATTTGCACGCACGCGGGGTCGTGCAACACAGTCCTGCACATAGGTCTGCAGAATGCAAACGCAATAGCACAGTCCCGCCGCCAGCCCCTTTGTTACACAGCCCACCCTCCCTTAGTCTTTCTTGTCCTTGAGAAGGTCACATAGTCCTGGAGGTGGCAAGGCGGGCATCTGTGGTGGTGTGGTCGGTGGGGAGAGGCAGTAGCTATGGTTCCCCCAACCGCTGGCTGCGGATGCGGGCTGGTTACGCTGTGGCCAAGTCCAGATCAAGTGGGCTGCTGGCTGAGCGGTGCTGCTGCCGATACCGATGTCCCAGGAATTGGTTAGTCCACCAGGTTGTTAGTGCTCCTCCCCCAGTATGTAACGAGACGGTCCCGATGCAGCACTACATTGTAGTCCCATGGTGGAAACTGGATTCTATAGAATCAAGCAGATGTGCAGTTTCTCTGTGGCTTGCTGATAGACGTCCGGCTGCACCAACCCCACACTTTATCATGTGGCTTTGTACAATGCAAATCTTGCAAAATGTTACTGAAATATGACAGCAAAAATATGGGAAATTCATCTCTGCAGTGGCACACTGAAAATTCATCCTGTAGCTGGGCCAAGTCAGTCGTATATGACTTATTTTGTCTAAAATGATTATGCAAATTTGCAAGATCATCTTAATGTGTGGCTATTTATGGTAGCAAACTTTTGAAAAAGCCTGTTGTTGTCTTCTTTTAAATCATGCAGTATTGGATTATTAGGAAAAGAGGTAAATTAGATATGATTAATTGAGTGATTTTTTTTCTTTATGTTTCAACTAGAAATCGGGAATGACTCTACACGGAAGGTACAATAGTATTTCAATAGTATATGTTTGGAATTATGGTATTTGTGGAGATGGTCAGGTCGGGTTGGGTATGCAAATATTTCAAAGGTCTCGGGCTCGGGTTGGGTTTGTATTTGTTTGCTCGGGTCGCGTCGGGTTCGGATCGGGTTTTAAATTTAGGCCCGAGCAGAGCTCTAAGCCCTGGTACAGAGTTGCATATATAGTCACAGAGTGGAAAATAGGACGTCAAACTGCGAAACATTGTTTCCACGTACACAAACAATACAGCTGCGGGGTTGTGCAACCAAGTCCTGCACACAATAACACAGTTCCACCGCCAGCCCCTTTGTTACAATATATATATTTTACAATTCTTGAGTAATAAAATAATGAGCCAGTTGTACTTGGCTCAAATGCAGTTGCAAAGAACAGTAAAAAAACTGACAAAATGTAAATTTGTGACTGTAGTGATACGGCACATGTGTTTGTTCAGCTAAAAGACAATGAAGCATACCACACAGCTATCTTTAGTATGTCAGTCTTATGTTGTAGACCTTTTTGTTTTTTACGCTACCTTGTTTTTATATGATTTTGGCAATCATTGAATGATTATTGCAGTTACACTAAAGAAGTGTAAAAATAAATAAATAAATAAATAATGTATATACGTGTGTTGGCATGTGGGGACTCCTTTGTGTTAGGAACTAAAAAAGAAATACACAGACAATTACAATGTCTATGTGTGGCTTAAGGCATAGTCATAAATGGTTTGTAAGGTTTTAACTGCTGGAGCAGTTCTATGAATGGGTGCACACATGGTTACAGTTTGTTTTAAAGTTACATTTTAAAACATTTTATTGTTAAAAAATCATTACCATGAATCGAAATGTCTAAATGAGGGAATGCAATTTTTATATAACTTATATATATAACTTACCTTTTATATAAACTCAAAAGAAATATTTTCAGGTTGTGTGTTGTGCATAAGGTGGCCATCTTACCTGCCATGCACTTGCACAGGACAGTCTGGTAATTATAATGTGTAGAGTGGTGGCCATTTTGTGTAGAATGAGAATTGTAGTTTTATTGGGGAAATTTTCCAGAAGGGGGGAGGTGGAGTTTGGTTATTTGTGTAACCTGTTAAATATGTCTTTACGATTTATTTGTTTATTTATTATTTATTTGTCAGTTTTTTTTTTTTTTTCAGTTATAATACCTGTTTCTTTAGTAATAGTTTCAACGTTTCAGTCCTGCTTTTGACTATCTTGTGCAAAAAACCATGTCATCAACTTTCTGTTTCAGATGCCACATTTCATAAAAGTACAGCGGCCACTTGACCAGAATAAGACAGGGTATTTGAGTTAAGGAGCTGCTCTTCAGTTCCAGTTGCCTGTTATTGACAGTATATGCAAGATCAGCCGTATTATCTTCTTATCTGTAAGAATCAGCACCCTCCAGTGCACAGCAGTGTATTTCTGGAAAAGCAAAGGGAAACTTGATCAAAAGTTGCAGATCATTAGATGACACTGGCTTTTACTTCTATAAAGATGCTGATCTAGGCTAGTGACAGATAAATATGGCAGGTAAATAGACCTGAAGCGCAGCTCCTGACCACAGGTAAAAACATTGAAATACAGACAGTATCTGAGTAATTGCAATGACCACTGAACATACATATTTTACCACTGTAATAAAAAGTGTATTTAATCTGCCATCTCAGCCTTCAATATTTAAGTACCATGCCAATAATGTATGATTATAAAACACATTATATTAAACCTTTAAAATGTGCAGCATTCACTATGTCAACAGCCTGTCACCAATAACTATTCAGTTTGCGTTTCACTGACAACAAATTTAACCAATCTGACATTAACTCTAGCCCTGAGGACCAGTTGTGAGGCTTACACTGGATGGAAAAAGCCAGATAAAATGAATTTACACACCAACTTACTTATTAAGTTGGTTGGAACCAACTATTTATATGTGAAAAACCTCAATTCACAGGTCTCTCGTTCTTTCCTGTTGCCTTTTGATCTTGTGTGTCAATAATACCAGTTCTTTGAAGCAGACATGTCCAAAGCAAACAATGTACAATAATATGATTTCTATAGTGTTTTACTAAGGGAGATTTAAGAATTTTATGCTCTTTGTTTCCCACAGGATTACAGAGTAAACATCTTTCTTCGTCAGCAGTGGAATGACCCCCGGTTGGCTTATAGCGAATATCCTGATGACTCTCTAGATTTGGATCCCTCTATGTTAGATTCTATCTGGAAACCTGATTTGTTTTTTGCAAATGAGAAAGGAGCTCATTTTCATGAAGTTACCACAGATAACAAACTTTTAAGAATATTTAAAAATGGAAATGTTCTTTACTCAATAAGGTAAGGATAAAGGTGGATAAAAGTTAGATAAATGTAGCTGTAAATACAGATTTTACTGGTGGGGGTTTAGAAGTTTGGATTGTACAGTGTGTCACCACAATAGATGTAATGATTGTTAATACTGGTAGCTTATATTTTTAAATGTTTACAAGTTATTCAAGTGTGAAACATTTAAAATTTTGCCTTAGTATTTATATAGTCAGTGGTTGTATGTTCTGGCCTGTAATTGGTTAAAACCTCATCATAGGTAATAAATTGAACTATTGCCCTAACATCCTTACACCATCGGGTAATAGTCCCCATCTGTTATGTGACTGGTTCACATCACTGTCAATCCCGGCCCTTTTCAAAGGAACGCCCTCCACCTCCACTCCAACAAGAAGACAAAATGGCTGAATGAAAAAACTGTTGAACAGCGATTTTCTGACTTAAAAGAAAACTAATTAAAAAACATACTACGTTGTTGTTTAGTTATGTACTTACTTATGCTTAGTGTTCCGTGTTTCCGGTTTATTCCGAAGTCTACCGAAAAATTACAGGATTTTTTTTAGTTTACTGAACATCGGTTTTTACTGATTTATACCCAATTTTATTCAATCTATTATTCAATATTTTCTAGGAAATGCACGATATGTTGATTAAAATGCTGTTTTATTTTGATTCCGATATTGTAATAAACAGCCCTAGTTTTCATCCTAGGTGGATACAGCAGACGTTTAGATGTCAGAGTTGTCAAATAACATTCAAATGTAGTTCTTTGTCACTTCACAAACACATTGATATCACCTGATTATGTTGGCCAATTAAAGTCAGATTATTGTGGCAATTACTGGGCGTAGTAACTACTAGCTTGATCAAAAACTAAATTGAAATACTGACACGAAAATATTATAATTTAATGGATGAGGAATGGAGAGAAAATGTTAATCAGTTTATGAATATTCAAAAGAAAACAAATGTTTTGAACTACGCAAAAAGCAAAAAATAGCAGAGGTGGTTCAGATAAGGCAGAGGATGAATAGCGCTGCAAATACTGTTGCATTGAGGTACATGTTTGCGCTGACAATAAAAGAATATACTGAAAAGCAAGCGACACATTAAACTAAAACAAGAAAGTGAACAGAGAGAAAAGCAATCCATTCATGCTGCTTTTACACACGCTTTAATAAAAAGAGCTCAGAATGACTGTGTTAATGAGTTTGTCAGGGTGCTGTGGTTTGCTGGACAGCCAATGTTTATTGCAGAGAGATATGTATTGGTAACTTTGTGTCTGTAGTAAAACCCAGCCTAACACCGACAATCTTAATTGTAAATATTTGACAGAAAATGGTGATGCTTTAGTTGTCAATTTTCTTTTATGATTTGAAGGTGAATAAACCTGGCTTGTTTTGTGCTGGTGTCATGTTCATACCTTCTGTAGATACTATTTCCGTCAGCACAGGGACTGCCCAAACATTCGCAAAGTACCAGCTAAGTTGGGAAAATGTGGCTTCCACTTGCACAGATTCTACTTCAACATACATGCCAGGGACATTAAACCTAATCAGAAACCAGAACTGCTTCTCATCTTATTCCACATGTAAATGTTTTTTTTTTTCTGAGATTTTTTGCCCAATGTTTTAATTAAAAACTACTTTGTGCCGATTTTATCCCTATTTTAATACATGTAAAATAAACTCTGAAAAATTCCCGGAATTGTTCTTAAAAGAAAAAAAAACGAAAACGCGGAACACTACTTATGCTGTATCAGCTATATATAAACAAAATACAGTAAAGCCATAAATATCTGTGGCCAAGATATTTGGTGAATCATACCCATGAAAGTTATTTTGCTCCAGATATGTTGGCAACCTGTTGCACTGGTACTAGTGTATTGCTTTCTTATAAATACAGCACTAAGATATCTGTGGCAAAAAATGTTTAGGTTTTTTTTTTTTCATATGCAAAAAACTCCTAATAAAAGGCTTGCAAATATTTATGGCTTTACAGTATATAAAGCCATATTTACTATCCAACAGTACTTCTGAACAGTGCAGTAGTAAAATCAAATGAACACCTAACACATTTTACTTTAGCCTAGGCTACCGGTATGACAAAACAAAATAAATCATGAATCTGCATTGCACACATTGGTGTAATGCGAATAAAAGATTATTTAAAATTGAAACTAAATAATTTTATTATTATTATTATTATTATTATTATTATTATTATTATTATTATTATTATTAACAAGGCAACCTAGACAATTAAAACAAAATAGATCATGGTGCCGTACTGACAAGTTATGATATGTACAGAAGGACAGTCAGTTCTCGTTAATACGAATTTCAAGGGACCAGCAACAAATTTTGCATTATACCACTCATTCGTATTTTCATGAGTAGCCTATAAGCCAAATGTATACTGTCTGTTTTTATTTAAGTTAGTCAGTGGTGCAGTTTTAAATTGTTCACAATTACAAACCACCTGCACATTAATGGAAAAGGTACGTTTCCTTGCTATACAGATGCTCAGAATGAGCTGGAGGGGTTAGCAGCACATGTGTGCAGTCTATTGCTCCCAGATTTTAGGGAAAAATAGGCATTTGACTGTTAGCCTCAAAAAAGCAACTGTCAATGCAAGAGAAAAGGCGGACTGGGAAATGCCAGCAACAATTGCGACTGTTTAAAACATGCTTTCAATAATTCTTAAAAAATTGATGCAATTGTAAGTGTCGCAATTATCAGCAGCTTTCGTACATCTCATTACAATATTTGAGAACCCTGATTTGCATGGGTGTCCACAGGTAGGTGCAAGTGCAAGTTTACAAAAAAACAAACAATAGTTGTACAGTGGGGCATGTGGTAAAAGCACTGCGCCCTATAGCTTGGAGATTGCTGGATGGAATCCAAGCTAAGCCACTGCCAACCATGGATGGGAGTTCCCAGGGGGCGGTGTACAATTGGACAACCACCACCCAGGCAGGGTAGGGGTTAGGTCAGCTGGGGAGTCCTTGGCTTACCACACTCCAGTAACCCCTATACATTTCAGAACTGTATGGTGCTCTGGCGCTGTAAGTTCTGGATATGGCTGCACGGTGCAGAGTGAAAAAAAAGCGGACGGCTGATGGTACTCATTTCCGTGGACAAGAGTTGTCGTCTTTGTCTCTCCCGAGTTAGTTCGGGGGTTGCAGCAGTGAGCTTCTTGTATTGTTCACTTGTATTGATTACTGCTGTATTTATTAGGCCAATATAACATTTTTTTTTTTTTTTTTTTTTTAGATTGACATTAACACTTTCCTGCCCAATGAATCTTAAAAATTTCCCAATGGATGTGCAGACTTGCATAATGCAGTTGGAAAGTTGTAAGTAGTACATTTTAAAATATCATTTTAAGCTCCTCCATAGTGTCATTAAAAATCATTCTGTACAGTATTACGAAGTATGGCTTCTACTGCTGAGGCTGATTGGAACTTATTCAGGTGTCATTTATGGTAAAGAACGTAATGGTATCATTATTTTCTTCTAAAGAATTGTCTGATGAAGTGTAATGCAAAATGGTAAAGAGCTAGTACAGTACCATAATTTAACCTTCAGAGTTTTGTATAGCCAACTTTTCATTATGAACAATTTTACCTTACCTGAAGGAGTTTGCATGCTGTATGTTTGATTTTGCTTTTTCTCCCATGTAAAATAAGCCACCTCCTACAAGGCAACCTGAATTATCATAACATACATATCATAACATATTGTTTAAAAAATATTGGTGTTATTTTCACTATAAAAATGTGAAAGGCCCTTAAAGATATTGCCTCCTGTTGTTTTCCTGAACTTGTTTTTGTAATAAAAAATATATTGGTTTCTCAAGGACAAAATAAGACACCATCACAAGTTCAAACAGCAGACGCCTAAATATTGTATGCTAAGGTTGTGGGCCAATATACTCAGCACAAAACCAGGGATGTTTTGGGAGTTCTCCTCAATAACATGTTTGAAGTGCTGTTCTGTGAGGTTGTGGTGCATTGTGGGTAGTACATGTCTTTGACTTTCTATTGGATATGACAAGGGCTTTCTTTAGACAATAAGTTGACATTTAACTTTTACAACTTTCATAAGTAATGAAGAACTGAGAACAGGGTTATTCTTTTTTACACATAGGTTTGGAGAACCAGATGTGTTTCTCACCCTTAAGATTAGCTTCACATTACAGGTCTGAGAAAGGGTAGTACAAGAATTATTCCCAAGGGTGTCCATTTTGCTTCCTCACACTTTTGCGCCTGTAAACATATTGTTTGCTGTGGTCAATTTTAATACATCTTTCTAGTGTAGAAGAAAAGCCAGTAGATGTGAGTTCAAATACATGAAACCTCCATTGGCACATATGATTATATGATTGTATTGATTTGGTGAGTGCACATTTTTTAACTGGAAATTGGTCCTGGAGACAATTGGGTCAAAGGGTTAGTTTAGAACTGGGGCCAGAACAGCGTATATAAAGTAGAAGAGTAATTTCCTATGAAAGACCTGACAACCAACTACAGTTCTCAGTATACAGTACTGCTCGACAACATTTTCAGTAGGAACAGCTCAGTATAGGTATGAATATTAGTTCTCCTGAAAACTACTGGATTGTTAAATATATGGAAATTGAGGATATCTAATATGTTCTTATAGTTATTCCTCACGTGTTTTGTTGTTTTTTGTATGGTGGCCCTGAAGTTCCAAACACAAATACAACTTGATAAACAGAAATGAAAATAAAAAACCACAAATACAAATAAAAAAACTCAAAAAGCCCACAACACAATGGAAGTAATGATTGTGGCCACTCCCCCAGATACCCCAACACAGTCTCTGACTGTTTGTTTCTGGAGAAGTTGAAGTGGTTTAGAAAGCACAAGTTGAATCTTTAGTAACTTAGTTGGTCGTGGTATATTCCTGTCAGTGTTATAATTGGTATTGCAATGGTAAGTATCATGTTTACCATAATAACATACAGTAATACTAGCGGTTAAAAACTACTATTTTAGTTAAACAACATTTAATTTTTTTTTTTTTTGTAGCACAAAAAAAGTTTGTCTTCGATGCATGTGAATTTTTCACAATGACATTGAGGTTAGTGCAATTTCAGCATGCGAAGATCATACAAGAGCATTTCTCAGTTGTTGTTTTTATGTTATCAAATGTTGGGTAAATACTATATGCTGTTAGATGTACAGTACTATAAAGTTCATCTTTAGTTTTGTGGAAATGTTAGGCAATACCAATGGTGTATTGTCACAAAGATGGCTGGAGTGGGGGACGACAGACTAGAAACAGGAACCAGGAAATAAACAAAGAGAGGTGGAGTTTGGTGAAGCTGAGTGAATGGTCTCGCTCAGCATTTAATAATGAACAGACAGACAGAAAATAAAAGGTTGCAAGACAAACAAAAACACACAGGACACGGCACATTCGCCAAAACAAAAAGACAAACAAAACGGACTATACAGTAAACAAACACGGTGAGCTGATATTTTTAACTACTATTGTTATTATTACAATTATTATTACCTCCTTCTCCAATCCCATTCTCCACTCACCGAACACACTACCCCATGGGAGTGAAAACATGCTGCTTTTATGCAGCTGTAGCGAGACTCGATTGCTGATCAATATTTCAATTGGAGTTGCGGTACAACTGCGCGTGAATTAATAAAGTGCAATTCCCCATGCTCACATATTATTACATTTTGCTTGCACGTGAAGTGCTGTGCAATCCTCGTGCCTAAATACAAATATACATTTTAAACACTTGTGCTACACAGACCCATTTATATCCCATGTACCAATGACTACACACCAAGATTAACACACAACATACAACTCAAAATACACACAGGGGCGGGCACTTTGCCACATGTATATATTAGAGTAAGCTAGAAATTCACAGGCATTGAAGCCAGAATTTTTTTAGCTTCAAAAAAACAAGTCAAACTAAAATAATAGTTTTACTATTACTGTACATTAACTAATTTATGGTAAACATGATATTTACCATTGCGATACCACTTATAACACTGACAATATACCACGGCCAACCAACTTATAACGCTAGTGGCACACTACTCTTTCTTTTTGTGTCCCATCACCTTTCTCTGTACAAAATAAGCATGGCTAATATAAATTAAATTATAGCTTTGCAGGAGGAATTAAATTTTAAGCATACCCATTGTAAAAAAAAAAAAAAAAGTAAAAGATATTTGGGTTTAACAGAAAGCTGGTTTTGCAGGTGTTGATATTATCAACATATGATGTAATACTAATAGTTTACTTGATGCATTGTAATACAGAATTACCACAAAGTGCAAGAGACCAAGCTTGTACTTGTATAAAGTTCAGTTAATGTCTGCTTTTACCACAGAAAATATAGCCATACCTTTATTTTCTCTATAATACAATAACATACTATCATGGAAAAACTACCTATGTCATTTTAAAAAGCAAAAAGCAATTTTAATGCAGTATTTCTACAGATAAATGTACAACAACTACATCAAATATTGAAGCAGGTTATAATCTGCTGCTAATTTAAAGTTTGCAGCAAGAATAACAACACTACTATGTCTATGACTATGACTAATAATAATTAGGTTGTTATGTGAATGTTGGGTGGTGAGCTGTTTAATTTACTTCAAAACAAATTAAATATTTGTTTTGTAAAACAAACAGAAAAGAAAATGACCATGTATAGCATTATATATAACAAAGAATGTATTGATAAAGAATATTAAATAGCAATATTTCAGACATTTACTGTTCTGTCTTTGTGTATGCTTATCAGACTGCATTTGAAGTTGTCAATGTTTTTGACCTTGATATTTTGCTCATGTGGTTTTTGTTATAAGTGTTATTACCTTATCAGAAACCATTTGAGTTTTTTATTAACTAAATAAAGGGGGGGCTGGGAGGTGACCTGTACAGTAGTCTAATACTTTGGGTGTGTAACTGCAGGCCCAAACAAGCCTGGTTACTTTGGACAGTGGGTAAGATTTGGGCTTGTACAGTTTAACTTTTGAGCACCAGTCACAGTCTATGCATTGTGTTGCCTAACCCTGACAATCCTCAAGTTAATGTTAGGAACACCAGTGCACACCAGACAGCTTCAGTACCATATTCCAAATGTACAGCAAGAACAATCAGGCTACTAATAAAAGAGTTAATCCCTATATAGTTATCAGCTTTAATTTGTAATAATCGCTAGTGTCAGATCTTAATACTGCTGCACACATATACTTTTGCCAGTTCACTTACTGCCCAGGGGATATTTTCTCTGGCACTCTAATGCTTCAAGAGATAATTTATCTTCATTTCTCAGTCTCTTGTCATTTTATTATGTGCTACAGTTGGAAATGACCTTGGTTTCTACAGTAATTAAGGCGAGAACATGTGGTCTGACTTAGTATAAAACTGCTGCTCTTTAAAGATAGATAATAGTCTATTTCAAGTAACTCATTATGGGTAGGTTTTAACAAAAATGAACCAATGAAATGTTATACAGAAACTGTGAGTCCCATTTTGAAACAAGTGCAAAGGCGAATACAATGTTTTATTTCAGGGAGTATACAAATGTAACATTATACATCGAGGAAGAAACTACTTAGGTGACACCACCTTCATGGCAGTATTATAATGTCAATACATTATAGCATCACAGCCAAGGCTGTTAATCAGCAGGAGGGAGACTCAGAGACAGAGAGCTGCAGTTAAAGCGCTGTTGTACATGCTTATTAACAAACAACACCAAAAGACGGGAACAAATAAACACGGTACACAGACCAAAATAAAGGATTAAACAAACCACAAACTCTATTCACCTTGAGGCTGGGCCGTGGCCTTCACTAAAGGTTCTCCAAACACTCTCTCCAAACTCCTCCAACTAAACAAAGAATCTGTATTCCTTCATATAACATGTGGCTGGGGCTTGATCATCAATTATTCAATCAAGACCCCAGCCACATTAATCTTTATTTATACAATCCACACCCTGTTTCCACCCAGGGCTTCTGCCCTGCCACAGGCTGGCTGAATAAAGTAACCTTTTCAATATTAAATAACTAGCAATTGAATTTATGCATTCTGCTTATGCTATACATATAGTTTTGATACAGTAGGTACTTTACACAAAACAGTTTCACATTTTTTATAATATAAAGATTACGATAAATAATTTTTTTTAACCCCTTTCACTGGCTTGGTTTACTTCCAAGAATAAGTGAGATGTGCTTGAATTATGTCACTAATGAGATCTTTGCTGCCAAAGTCTTGTGACCATATACATGTACTGTACAGTGGTATGTCATATTCTCTTGACAATGGGGAGAGAATCAGGAGTCTCATATATATCAAGCCACTGAGATTTCATTGAGTTCAGCACCACTGGCTCTTAACAGTATACAATTTACATTTTTGTATGTCATTTGCATTCCAGGGTGGAGGCTAGGAGCGAACCAGCAACCCCACACACCGCAAGCAAGAATGTTAACCATGATGCATTCATAGTTATAGAGCTTTTTAAGCCCATCTCATGTCACCGATAGGGGCAGTGCATCACACAACACAGCCCATTGCACATTGATGCAGTTGAGCTCAGTAGATCCTTTGTTAAATTTTCAAGTCTGGTATACTGTTCTTTTTAACTACAACACATTTTAACCAAACAAACTAAGACCTGGCACTTACCTCTTTTTAGGGTCCTACTGAGAATGATTTATATTTGGTATTAGTGTTTATGTTGTGCAGATGAACTGTGATCCAAATGTGGCCCTCTGTTTGTTCAATAATTTTGCTGTTTTATTTCCCTACAGTTGGATACACAATGAATGATCTTATTTTTGAATGGCAAGACAACGGGCCAGTTCAGGTTGCCGAAGGGCTTACGCTGCCACAGTTTATTCTGAAAGACGAGTCAGATTTACGATACTGTACTAAACATTACAATACAGGTAAGACTATTGCTTCATGTCCTGGAACATGTTTAAGGGTTAGTAGTTTAACAGTAGTAAAATAATGATTTTCTCCTTTTTGATCTGTTCTAGATGCATTTGACAATATATAACATTGGACTACTCTCTGGGTGTGAATCCTCATGACATATATTTAAATGCAGATTATTGGTGGGGTACCCTTACATAGGTGATTAAAAGCTGTCTACTCTTATACAAGCACCACAAAAAATGTGCTAAATCTTATTAGTCAATGTCAATGTGGAAAGGAAGACTAATCCGTTTGCCTTGTATGCCTTCTGACCTCTGAAGATTTGAGTTCAAACATGGATTAGTGTGGTTGGTGCTCTCAGCTGGAGTTCACCTTATAAAACAACCACACAATTTGATCAAAGTGACACACAGAGCTAGGAGAAGCTTATGTGGTGCCTGTTGTCTCAGTGAGTGATGGTAGACAGAACCATTTCACCTTACCTTTCAATAACAGTAAATTAACAGACATGAAAAAAATATATATATATACATAACATTTTAACATATGTTTTTTTTTTTTTTGTTAATTCAATGATAAATGTTTCGACTATTAGTCTTGCTCAAGGAATTAGGAAAAGTAAAGACGCAGATTAAATCTGGTGGTCCTTGATGCACTGTCACTGATGTTAGATGTGTTATTCACACACCTTAGTTTATTCTGCATTACCCTTGAGCTGTGTTGAAGAAATTCAAGAACTGACTCATCAGCACAGGTTGTAAACAATCATAAGTCATCTTCCAACCATTGCTGTCTGGCTGTGGTAGCAGCTCTGTTGGTATGAAGGCTGTACTACAAAGCAAAGCTAGACAATTGTCCCTCTGGACAATCAATAAAGGACTATCAGTCGTGAATATAAAACTCTTATGCGTATGGGTTTTTTTTTGTTAGTTTGTTTTGCTGCAGCTTTCTTTGCTGTTATATAGAAGCTTCAAACCAGCCAGTCGTATGCCCTCTGTGTCTCCTCACATACTGGGCCAATTTCTTTTATTGCCTAGGTCTTCATGTAGCCTCATAATTCAGGAGGGCATTATATGCTTTAGGCTTGTCAGTGCAGCTGATTAAACTGGTCATATTGAATCTTGTCAAACTTTGAAGGCCAGATAAAAGAGACTGACAGAAGGATATAGTTCTACCATTCATGGATGAACCTCAAAATATTATTGACCCAAATGGGCCATGGCATAGGGTTGTACAAAGGACTGATAGAATTAAATGTGAGAACAAAGACCCTGCAACATGAGTTATATGTAGAAGCAAATCGTTAGTATAACAGATTCCATTATGTATTGCCATTACCATTTTATTTAACTATTGTGTTTCCTTTTGTGATCTGGGAGCCCAAATGATAACATGTATAATATGTTCCTCCAGTGCCATGGTCTTGCACTACCTCAATCATTTTTCACAGCCAAACTGACATCACACCCTGTTTTTAAGATTAAAGGTCTTTCATTTTAATGATCTGAACACTAGCAGATCTAAATACCTGCTTTCCCGGATGATTTATTGACCCTCCTTATAGATGTTGCAAAACAAATGCAGATATGCTAAAAGATGGCCATAACACAGCTGGTAATAAGGCTGAAGTGTTCAAACCTGGCATTGTGTAGATGATTAAAATAGACCCAGACATTTTCTAAGTGATTTTTGTGCCGACCAAACATAACAAATGCTACACGTTTCAGTAGAGTGTACTCATGGCATATATGACCTTTACTATAAAAACAAAGGTGCTAGAGGACACATGTTTCATGTTGTGGCAATCATCCAAATAGGCATGTGGTTAGCTTTGGAGCATCTGTTTCAACCTGTCTTTCCAGTCCAATCAATTTGCTTCCAAGTGGATTCCTTAAAGAGTCTTTTTAACTGTACATATGGGATAGCATGCTACATCTGAGATTAGCTAGACTGCATATCACTGATTTCAGTTTCCAAATGTAATTTTGTGATCTTTGTAACAAGAAGTTTTTAATTAATTTATAGAAGAGCAAATATTGTTGTTAACAATTACAAACTTGAACTTGTTCTATTTATCAATATGTTAATTTCAACAAGTTACAGCAGTTTTGTACTGTCTTAACTATGGTTAAATTGTGAACTTCAGATCACTTGTAGCAAGCACCAAACCTTTTTAGCAGGTGGAGGTTAACAAACAGCTTCTTCAGATCTTTGTACATACTGGATCATCTACATAAGTTTATGGTAATGCATCTTTACCTTTATATGCATGAATGCAGCCTTGATATTTATGAATTTCTGTTTTTGATCAACCAGGAAAGTTTACATGCATAGAAGTGAGATTTCATCTGGAGAGGCAGATGGGTTACTACCTTATTCAGATGTACATCCCTAGTCTCCTTATTGTGATTCTTTCTTGGGTGTCATTTTGGATCAACATGGATGCAGCCCCTGCTAGAGTGGCTTTAGGTATTACAACAGTGCTGACCATGACTACACAGAGTTCAGGGTCACGGACATCTCTCCCAAAGGTAGGACATAACACACTTGTTTTTAATTTAAATGCTAGAATGTGGTTCTGCTGAAATTTTATGGTTCGCTTTTAACTAGAATGAGTCTCTGGAGATTAAAATATCTGTCTGACGGGTTCCATACAAAATTGTGACAAACCTCAGATTCAAAGCCATGATCAAAATTCTGAACTGGCAATGTGGCTAGCATAAATGTACTTTTTTTTTTTTTTTTTTGTATTAGCAATATCAATAACAGTAAAAAGGCAATTCAACTTAACCCCTGCATATAGTGTATTTCTAAGTCTTATCCTAACTTTAAAAGCATTTGAAGTCATGCGTCTTGGCTGCTGCTGATGATTGTTGAAGAAGGTGTTTTTAACTCACAGTTTAATAATAGCTAACATGTATGAACCATGAACGGGAAAGCAAAGCACATATAACACAGATTGTACCAAAGAGGAACCATTGGAAAGCTACACAGCAAGTTCATGGTAAGACACACTGTTTTGGTTTCACAGAACTCGACAGTACTTTACATGTACATTTTGTATCTCAACGCCTGTCCAGATTTCTGACTTTCAGATTTATCTGATGGTGTACCAAACCATTTCTATTTCCTCTGCTTGATGATGGTTGGTTTATTTCGAATGGAATTGTTTTTGTATAGGACATGAGGCAATTATTGTGGAAACATGAGGGTTTCTTCAGGTACAATGATGTGTCAGAGTCTCAAAGTCTTGTTCTGGGATTATTTTTAGGAGTTGCCACCCACCTGTGTTTAATCCAGTTTTGAATTCAGAATTTGTATCCAAATAAAACACGACCTGACTTGAATACTGCAATTTCTGCGATTGATGCCAGAGTTATACATTTGCCAACAAAGCCCTATGGGTTTCTTCCCACAACATTATCAAACATTGTCTTGTCTCAACCCTGCGTCCTTTTCTTCCACCCCAGTTAATCAGCTCTACTACTTTTGTGCTCCCAACCATCCAAGTCCTGGTGTGTTTCTCACAGACGTTTTAAGCCTAGCTGTAGCCATAGTGTGCAAGCCTTGTCTACATAAACTATAAATAACAAGAAAAAAGCAATAACTTTGAAATGTCAATACTTGTTAGCCATTGAAAAGCTGTTGTCTAATGTAACAAATGCCGTGGTTATTAAGAAAGCAATTTCGAGAGTGGCAGTGTTCAATAAGCCATATTATGTCTGACCCAACTGTCAACTGGAAAACATTGAATTAAAGGACTGATTGATGAATATATTTTTGTCATACTTTTTTTTTTTCTTGGCAGGTATCTTATGTCAAAGCTATTGACATATGGATGGCAGTTTGCTTGCTCTTTGTATTTTCGGCATTGTTGGAATATGCTGCCGTGAACTTTGTGTCCAGGCAGCATAAGGAGCTGCTCAGATTCCGCCGCAAAAGAAAGAAGAACAAGGTAAAATAAGTAAATAAGTAAAAAAGAAAAGAGCAAGAGAAAACAAAATGATGTGGTGTTTAACAGTGTTATAAGATTCACGCTGTAACAATGTCATGTTTTCATTGAAAAGTCTAGTTTATTTTGAAGTGAAGAACAATAATGACCAAAAATAACATAAGAAAAATACTTCAGGCATTGATCTTGAAGTATCTCTGCTCTGAAGAGGCTAGGGTTTATTTATTTAACTTAGTAGGACATATTATTATTATTATTATTATTATTATTATTATTATTATTATTATTACTATTACTATTAGTAGCAGTTGTAGTAGTATTCGTAGTCGTTGTAGTCCTATTTAAAAGCCCATGACTGTCCAATGTAGAGGACTACTCCAGTAGTAGTCATAGTAGTAGTTGTAGTATTATTACCTTGCATTTGAAAGAAGCATAAATTAAGAAGGTATATTTTAAAATGAACAGAAAATAGTAAGTACTGTTGGAGGAATGGAATGGAGTCAGAGTGAAAGTAACAAGCTGTCACTGCCAAAGATTCAAATTGAATAGTTATATATTATGCAACTTATACCATTAATGTGTTTTTGAGTATTAAATTGATGTCTGTTAAGCCATCAGTGTATCTCAATCACAACTGAGAAATATGTTAATAATTAAATTGATTTAATTTACTTTTTCTTTTCTTTCTGTGAAACAACTAAATGGGCTTTTAAATTTGCCAAGCCTTCATTTTTCATTTACAAGCAGAACGTACAAACAATGTTAATGTTAATGATAAGTGACTAATCTTTATTAAAGCTATAGTGAAAAATAAAGTATTTTATGCTGGACACATTTTATTACAATCGTTATGCATAACTGTATTTACATTAATAAAAGTCACTTCTGCTTTGAAATGAAAAAGTAAGACTTAAAAACCCATTTAGTTGTTTCACAGAAAAAAGTTAATTAAATCAATTTTACTATGAACACGTTTCTCAGTTGTGTTTGAGATACACAAATGGTTTAACAGGTCTTAAAATGTCATAATTTCCTAGCTTTCCCCAAGGAAACAAGAGCTCGGTCTTTGTGTAAATTTAAGCAATCTGTGCACATTTTTAAGTGTAGTGCACAAAGTGATAAATTACCCTAGAATAAGCTTTACAGAACATAATCGTTAGCCTACAGTGTCTTTAACAAACAAGTCCCTCTGTTATTTCATTCAGTTCTGCAGTAGTTTCCTTAGTTGTATTAGCGATTGCTCCATCTACAAAATCCTTAAAGTATGGTGAAATAATGGTATAATTAATATATTATGATACATGTTGGGCCCATTTCAATTAGCATTTTTAGCTGGGGGTAGGACAGTTTTGGGTACATTATACATTCTTGGTCTAGTTTCTAACAGCAATAAAATATTTTTGGTCTTCCTCTGCTTTTTGATGAAAGAATGTTGAGGGTGTGCTTAATGAAAACATAGAATCATTGTGGCGTAGCAATGGTTTGAGAAGTGCTGAACCTATATACCGAACTTTGGCTCAAATCTACAATTCAAATTTCAGGGTAAAATACCTACCAGTAGCTAATGTCCTTTATGTCACAATGTGCTTTTCCGTCAAGGACCTGGCTATTTGTCTTAGTTGTTGTCATCCCTTTTTGGCTGTGTTATTCCCTCTTAATGGTTTGTTCTGTGGTGTCCTCTGTAACCATTGGAAACCTACAATACATAAGTTTATACTTCATATTACATAATTCCCAAAATGGGTTTCTGCAATGGTAACTTGTACCACATTGAATGTAGTTCATTACCATCCTTGAACATTTACCACAGTACAGGTAGGACATATTGCTTCATAAAATATTTTGCATTTCTAGTCATTATCTATTCAAAATATTTATTGAACAATTAAGGGTAGTCACTCAACATTGCAAAAGCCATTGTATACAACTGAAAAGGAAGTAAATGTGGCCTAAACATGCAAATAATTACAAATATCTTAATAAGAAAATTGCCAGATACATACATTCAATTTAGACAGAAAATGTAGATGCACAGTTTTAACTTTTTGGGTGTTGTCTCTGTTTAGTTTCCTATGTGGTTGTTAAGCCAGAATACCAAATATATTGTTTCTTTGGCATTTTTAAGTAATATCTTTTTGTCTTCTTTGATGTATAAATTAACATTGGGAAATTATCAAGCTTAAAAAAATGACATTGGTATCTCCTTTATGTACTATCTTCAACGAGACCAGAATGTCAGCGTTTGATATTCGCTACTGGAACTTGTTTTGTTTTATGCTAAATTTCACAATTACATTTGGCAATAGCATATGTTACAACTGTGTTTAATTAATGAAGATGTCACATACTACAGATTCAGATTATATTGTGTATAATTCTATTCATTTATTAATCACAGGCAGAAATCACATTAGTAATAACCCTTATACAAGTGTATCGTGGTGAATGTACAGTATTGCATCGGTTGATTTTGCAGTTTGCCATGATTTAGCAAGGTTTTTGTTCCCTTTAACATACTTTTATGATTCTCTGTGGTTTAGCTTTGCTAATTCCCTTGCTTTGTTTTATCTTGCTTTTACTACACTTATACTTTTTTATGTATGTTACTCTACGTTTATATATGGTGATTTAATTTAATACTTGGTTATTAAAAGCTATTCCTCAGCTATTTAAATTAGGTCTTTGACATTTCCAGCAGTATAATAAACCCAGTTATAAATAATCCTCAGTTTATTATGCTTTTCCTTCATGCAGACAGTATATTTAATATCCAACCTAGTCTTCCTCTCGATCTGAATGAGAGAAATGTTTTGCAGCTGCCAGTTTGTAAAGACTGCTTTACAGTCAGGATGGAGGTCACTTTCATTCTTTGTAGTATTCAGTTTATGAACTTCTACAGGAACTGGTAAATGCCAGCAAAAAATTAAAAATGTATATAAACTAACAGTTTTGTTAATTAAAAACAGCTGGAACAATAAAAAAAGGAAAAACATCTTAGAAATGATTAAATACAATTGCAAAAAAAATGTAATGAATATATATATATATATATATATATATATATATATATATATATATATATATATATATATATATATATATATATATATATGTAGCTCAAAGAGCCAGCTGCCCAACGTTTCAATATGTTGTACATATCTTTCTCAAGGGAGCCTGTGTTTGAATTAAAACATTGGAGGTATTTATAGGTGTTTGACGGCATCACAACTACTTGTTATTGTTTATATTCAAATCCATGATTTATTCTTACATGATGTAATGGTGTTCTATATGTGACATCACTTTTACATATATCTTTAAATCTACATTAATTCTAATTAACAGTATATAAACTATATACTGTTTATAAAAATAAAATATTTATATATATAAAATATTTATATTATCATGCAATGCTGGCTCTGAGGATCAGCCTTGATATGGTCCCCAGCTGTCCAACGTTTCGATATGTTGTACACACACACATACACACACACATACGTATACATATACGTTTGACCTTAAAGACATGTAGAAATACAACCCCCCAGTTTTAACAATCATAAAAAAAGTTCAAAACTTGTGTTTTGTTTTTGTTATATTTTTTTCTGAAGGAGGAAGATGTGAGGGAAAGTCGTCTCAATTTTGCAGCCTATGGAGTGGGTCAGTGTCTTCAAGGAAAAGATGGAGTCATCCCAAAGGTGCCCAACAACTCCACCACTATACCAGCAGCAAAAACCCAAGAGGAAATGAGAAAACTGTTCATTGATCGGGCAAAAAAGATTGACACTATATCCCGTGCTGGCTTCCCATTAGCCTTCTTGTTTTTTAATATTTTTTACTGGGTTCTCTATAAAATCCTTTGGCATGAGGATGTACACCAGCAATAGAAGTCAACCATCCAAGAGAAGACATTGAGCTAACTATGCAAAGCCAAAGGAGACAGGTATCAATGATTTCTAAATTCCTAATGCATATAAAAAGACAGTTATTAATTACGGCTTTTTCACTGCTTACAAGAAATGGATAATCTATACCAATTCACTCTAAACTGTGTGTCTTACAGCTTAACTGCCAGTGTTCTCTGTAATATATGTTCACAAATTCTGGTTACGTAGAACAGGATTTTTCTGATGGATAAAAAAGAAAGTGCATTATTGAAACCATGTTAGAACTAGGAAGAAACAATTAGAAACAATTTAGTTTTCTTAAATTAACCAAATTCTTTTTACTAGTTTTGTGATAGCTGCAGTTTTATTTAAACATGGTGTAACTTGCAATTGTGTCCCACAAACAAAACTTTATGACATTGAGCCTTATTCATTTAGGTGTTGTTTTATTATAACTATTTTAAATAGAAACTGATGGGATCCCATTGTGAGCCTAGAGACTTAGTATTGTTAGTCAACCGTTGCGATGCACAAATTTCAATTTCTGAATTTAACAATGGGGTTGTATTTCGACTAGGGAACCTAACATACACACTAATGTGCTTTCAAATATTTGACCAATAA
The DNA here is from genome assembly GCF_017654505.1 of Polyodon spathula. Lineage (NCBI taxonomy): Eukaryota > Metazoa > Chordata > Actinopteri > Acipenseriformes > Polyodontidae > Polyodon > Polyodon spathula. Next base: position 47,142,426 of record NC_054535.1, on the reverse strand, counting down.
AATACACCAGTATTATTTTAAAATACTGATTATGATGTTGATAAATACCATCAAGTTTTATTCCAGTGAAAAAGACACTGCACTGTTCACCGAATAAGCTGATAAGAAAGCCAGAACTACATTGTCTTCATATTTGAGTCCTTACTTAAAAATAAGCCAACATTAATTTTCATTTGTGGCTTCGGCTCACAACCCTCACCATGCCACCCCTTTAAAACCTCTGATTTCTCTGTGTAAAAATACATAATGAATTAAATGACGGCTGTATTGAGATCCTCAACAGTTTAGATCAATAGAATAGACATGGAAAAGATCAAATGTTGGAATTGTGCTCTCACATCTCATTACATTTTTTATGTTTTAACAGTAAATTTATATAAATTAATGTAAATTAATATAAAAGGTTTAACCAAAAACGTACTGTTTGATGCAAATCTTGCATTGGTTAATCATTTATACAGTCGTATGTTGATGTCTTCTAAGCCACTGCAATTTAAAGTTGTATATGCAAAATTTAAAAAGATTCCTAAAAATACTAGAGCAAGTTTGAATAAAAATCCTAAAATGTCATAGTATATTATACAACTGTTTACACGTGTAATATGTTACACCTAGATCTGCGTCCTTGAATGTTCACTAGGGGCTTTAGTCAGTTCAGCTACAAACACTGTAATCCAACACATGCCAGTAGTAGAGAATTACAAATCATGAGGTTCTATATACCAGAGGGGTGACATGGAAAGTTATTACTGCCACAGTAAGCCACACCTGATAAACATCCTGCATGTAAATACATAATGTAAAACTAGAATATACTGCTGCCTAATTGTTCGTGAGTTTTAAACGACACTATTATTAAAATGTAAGGGCAACAACCCATTTAAATGTTTACTGTGGTAGACTGTGGTAAAAGTGATGTAAAGTATAGAACAATAAAAGAGAAAGCATGGTAAAACATAGGGAAGCATGGCTAAACAAACATATGTATTGTAAAAGCTGTGGTTATCAATGGGAAAACACAGTAAATGTGTAGTATAAGCGTGGGAAAAGCATAGGAAACTTTAAAATGACTACCAGTATGCTACCGTAAATTCAGAACAAAAAAATAAATATCTGCACTTGCACATGAAAACTAAGAATGGTTTCTGCAAAGCAATGGAAAGCGATACAAGTTTAGCACTGCAAAAATAATTTATTTTATTTTATGTACAGCAGGACATTGCATTAAACATTTATTTTATGTCATATTTAATATTTGTTTTTTTTCATATTTAGATTTTATTTTTCACTGTTTTATATCATGTCCATTTAACTACCTCCTCATCTAATGACTATGCATTTTCATTTTAAAATTCAAGTTTATTTACTCTAACCTTCATTAAATTCCACTGTCCATGTCACTTAGTAACTTCTTTCATCACCATAACCTTGCTTCAATTTGAATGTTTATATTAATGTGTCGGTTCTTTATAACAATTCACACAGGAAAAAAAAAATGTAATTAGGCTTTACAAACCTTCATGAATGGCAGTTCTTCCTCGAAAGGCAGATTATATATCAAGAACATGTAATACCTCTCATTATCTCCCTTGATAGAAAAACTGCCTTGTAAACATTTTCATACTTCAGCTTTTGCATTCTAACATGTATGCACTTGATGCTTCACTGGAAATGAGCATTCCTTTCCTTCCATTGTGACATAACAGCAGTAATGCACACCTGATTGCAACATGACAGTTTATGCAACTCTGAATGTTTGCTTTTATCTCTCTTCCCTTTCAAGTGGAATGACAACCATACCCGAATGGGAAGAGCCTCTCTGACCCATCAATCACTGAGCATATATAAAAATGCTGCCCTATCAGGGCCCTGCTGTGAGGAGGAAGTCCTTCCTACCTCCTGCTGAAGAAGGTCGTCCTCACAGTAGCATATCGCCGTTTTTGAAATCGAAGGTCAGCTGGGGACATGACCTCAAAGGATAATGGTTGTCATTCTTTTCAGGGAACCAGGGTTATAGAAATAACCTGACATTCCCTTTCAAGTGGCACACTTCCTGGCAGTGCAATTTCTTAAAGGGGCACGGAGGCTCCGTCCTCCGATGAAAAGCGTGGTCCCTAAGTGGGATCTGGAGCTGGTGCTGGGGGTCCTTACGGGTCCCCCATTTGATCCTATGGCCTCAACAGAGCTGTGCCTTGTTTCCCTCAAAGTGGTGTTTTTATTATCCATTATGTCTGCCAGAAGAGTAAGTGAGCTTCATGCACTGTCCATCGATGACACATGTACGGCTTTCACTGGTATTGACTCGCGGGAAACATTAAGAACGAACCCAGCCTTTTTGCCAGAGGTGGTTTCCTCATTCCAACCAGTGGTTTTGGAAGCTTTCAGACCTCCCCCGCATGAGTCAGAGGAGGACCGTAGACAGCACGCGCTTTGCCCGGTCCGGGCTCTGTGCTGTTATCTGGATAAGACAACATCCTGGAGACATCCCAAACAGCTGTTTGGCTGCTATGGATCCCACTATAGAGGTCAAGCCTTGTTGAAGCAACGTCTAGCACACTGGGTGGCAGATGCCATACACTTGGCGTATGAACAGACTGACTCCCCCATGCCTGGGGACATTATAGCCCATTCTACCAGGGGCCAAGCGACTTCTTGGGCTGTCTTTCATGGTGCCTCCTTGGATTAGCTTTGCAATGCTGCTACATGGACAGGTAGTCAGACATTTGCACGTTTTTATCGCCTTGATATTGCAAACCGAGAAAGGCCCTCTCTGGGCTCTAGGGTGTTGCAGGTGACATGCCCTTAGGCGTCATGAGGGCTATGAGGCTATCGCCGTGAGGCTGTACTGTCAGTAATCTGGAGCCACGACAGCTTTGGTATAGTTTCCCATTCAGTAATGGATGTCATTCCACTTGAAAGGGAATGTCAGGTTATTATCATAACCCTAGTTCCCTGAAAAGAATGACAATCAATACCCTTCGAGGTCGTGTCCCCAGCTTACCTTAAATTTCAAAAATGGTGATATGCTATTGTGAGGATGACCCTCTTCAGCAGGAGGTGGGAGGGACTTCCTCCTCACAGGGCCCTGATGGGGCAGCTTTTTTATGTATGCTCAGTGATTGATGGGTCAGAGAAGCTCTTCCCTTTTGGTAATGGTTGTTATTCTTTTCACCAGGGTTATAGTAACTAATAATGTTTTCTGCTGCTGTTTCTACCGTGATAGCACATCATATTTAAGATTCAATTTTCCAGTAACAACTTTAACACTTTATGAGAGTTTTTTTTTTGTTAATAATCACAGTTCATGGAAAGGACTGTCACAGATGATTGGGTGGGATGTCACCGAACCAGAAAATAGGCTCAGTACTGCGGGATGAGATGCAAATGTGCGCTTTTTTTTTATTAAATAAATAAAACAAACCGAACACAAACAAAACAGCACAGTGGCCAAAATAAACAAGCACAATAAACCAACAAATATCGTGCTGGTATAAATCCAGCATGAGTCGCAGTTGTTAATGTAAGTTTTTTCTTCTCTGTTCTCATTCATTCTCCTTTCTTTTCCTCCTGGAGCGCTCAGCTGCTCCTCTTTCTGTACATGTGGCCATCCTCAAATTGGCAAACAACTAATCAATTTGAAGACAACCACATTCTGCAAAATCACACCAACAATAATACAAAAAACATTTAAATAATAACAATAAGAATACAAAAATTCAAATAAACATAGGGGCGGGCGTACCCTATCACAAAGACCTACAATTTTCTTAGATTTCATGCATAGAAGTTTCACACAAAATATTATTTCAACTAAGACTTGTTATTGAATGTTTAAATAATGTTTGCAAATACAGTAAATGCCTAACTTATTTGTGATATTTTGTTTGCTTGGAGTAAAATGTTTGTAAATATGTGTTTACATGTTTGAACAATGTCTGCTTGGATGTTGCCACATAGCGTACAATAAAAAATTGTGAAATGTGAAATGTATTAACTAAATATTTATTATGTAAACAGCATTAAATAACCATAAACAATTCCAATATGAATGCAAAAAAAAAAAAAAAAAAAAAAAAAAAGCCATTTAGTAATTTAGTGTATTTTGAATATGCAGACATCTTGGGGTACTGTGAGGCACATATACGGACACCCTAAAGGGTCTTTTACATTTATAATCCAGGTAAAACAGTCGATTTGATTTGATAAGTTTTTGTTTAAGGCAAAAAATTATTAGTGTTTTTTTTATTAAATGTCCTTCAGTCAAATAAATTGGGTTTTCTTTAGCATTTACAAACCGCTGGAAATACATTATCTGAAGTGACAAAGTAGGGGTGAGTGTGCATAAAGACAGCATTTTTTTTATTTATTTATTTATTTATTTATTTTATTTATTTTTTTGTTGTTGTTGTTGCTATCTTCCAGTTCATTTAATTGTACTTCATGTATCAAGATGCCTACCGTCCAATACTTTAAACTTTGTTAAACAGCGCATGTGATTTAAAATATGTGATGAGGCTCCAACTGTCTGTAGCCATCCAATAAACGGACAGCTGGAACCTTGCTCGACCAATCACGTTGCTTGTTTCATTCACGTAGTGCAACTTTCAAGTTCCATATGATAGCCCGGGATTATATATGCTGTATTTGTATATATATATATATATATATATATATATATATATATATATATATATATATATATATATATATATATAGTAGTAAAACGTTTACATACCCCAATGGAAATGTACATTTCTCAAAAACAAATAATTATAGGAAAAATCTTTTGTAGCAAAAGTTTTGCTTTTGTGGATGAGGACAAAAAGTTACAAGAAATAGATATACAGTTATTTATTTCAGCAATATTGTTTTTGCAAAACTCCAAAAATGCTAATTTAAAAGTATTCATACCCTGACAAGGAAAATGAAATTAATAGCTAGTTCTCGCACATGTCCGTTCTTAAGTGTTACTAAATATTTGAATTAAATACCCATACAGTGTTTCAGATGCAGAATGATAAAAATGAATAAGTTAATAAGTTAATAAGCACTTACTCCTTAAAACGCCAGAGCAGCTTTGTTAACTGCATAGTAAAATCAATAAAATATAGCCAACAATTTAGCCTGGCCTTTGTAATACAATCAAAGTCATTGTGAAATAGCCTGGCCTTTGTAATACAATCAAAGTCATTGTGAAAGACTCCTGTTAAGTGCTTGAAACACTGATGAAAGCCATTCTACACATTATATTATTATTATTATTATTATTATTTATTATATTATTATTATTATTATTATTATTAAGCTCTCTGCACAACCGTTTTTAACCATTGTGAAGTAGATTTTGATGTGTGCTTTGGATCAATGTTTTGTTAGAATGTCCAGTTATGCTTTAAATCAAGTTTTGCAGTGGAGGGTTTCAGATGATTGGCAAATATATTTTGCTATGCTATGGAATCCATTTTACCATGTAATAGAACTAAATTTAAAATTAAATTTCTTGTGCCATTAGAGGACAAACAGCCCCATAGAAGGATATTACCACCTCCATGCTTGACAGTAGATATGGTGTTCTTTTCTTTGTACGCCTCACCAGACTTTCTTCAAACATAGTGACTATCAGTGTGACCAAATAGCTCGATTTTTGTTTCATCACTCCACAAATTGTCTTTATCAGAACTCAGAACATATCCATCATTCAAATTCGTTTTCAAGCGATTATCCTTGTGATGTTTTCATAGGCTTTTTCCTTGGCCTGCAACCATTGAGACCTTCACCATGCAATACCCGACCTCTGGTTGAAATGGAAACCCCAGTCTCACTTGCAGCCAATGCACTTTGAATATCTTTGGCAGTCAATCTTGGATTGTTATTAACCTTCCACACAATTCTTCTACTTGTTCTTGGTAAAAGAACCTTCTTTCTTCCAGACCAATGGAGCATTGTGACAGTACTGAGTCTTGGATTTCTTGATAATAGAAACAATAGTTGAAATTGGGATGCTCAAATGCTTAGAAATCTTATTGTATACTTCTCCAGCTTTAGGACAACAAATAATGTTCTGCCTAAGGTCTTCAGATAGCTCTTCACTTTTTCCCATATTGACTTATTGATAATGACAGCAATCATCCTATGCCTAACACTTTTTATACTCTAAGAATGTTCACTTACAATCTAGCATTTTCTAGACTTTTCTAGAATTAGGTTTTGCATTTTCATATTGAAATTTCTACCACCTTGTAGACAATACTATCATAGCATCAAAGGGTATGAATGCTTTTGAATTAGCATTTTTGGAGTTTTGCAAATACATTGCTTAAACATCTATTTCTTGTAACTTTCTTTCCTCATCTACAATAGCAAAACTTTTGCTACAAAAGATTTTTCCTATAATTCTTTGTTTTTGAGTAATTTCTAGAAATTATAAATTTCCACTGGGGTATGTAAACTTTTGACTACAACTGTATAGATAAGCAAGGTAAATGTAAAGGTAAGCTGTCTCAAAAAAGAAACAGATCTGAATTTTGTTCTGTTGTGTGCACAAAATGTGATTTTTGCAAATAACTCCCAGTCAAGATGTTCATTTACACCACAGCAGAAATGTTTTTTGTAAATTATTTTGCCATCTTTACAATACTCTTCATTATAGGGAGTTCGACTAACCTTTTTTTAATGCTTCCCATCCTAAACTTTTGAACAGTTCTTTGTGTATAGACTGTATTTATTGTATATTTGCAGTAATGTCAAGACTGAGTTTGACCCAAGCTCTGCATGCGAAATCCCTGGTAATGTATACTCCTGTAAACTGACAACAATTGTATTCCCTAATACTAACAGTATCCCAGTAAAAGAAAACATTTCAACAATCTGGAGCACCACAGTGTAAACCTTCGTAGTTACATAACTAATATGGAATTTGCTGAAACAAAACAACAAGCCTTGTTTTTATGGTCCTTTCAAAGGTGAAAATACTCCTGGGAAATTGTTTTCCAAAGCTGTTTTAATCACATTGTCATACCTGGACTAACTTCCAGTGATATAAACAGTACTGTAATATATCACTCATGCAATTTAACTGTATGTACTATGAGCAGTGATTAAAATATTATGTACATTCCAAATAATTGTATGACCCAATAAGTGCCAGAAGCTGTTATATACAGTACATAACAACATTTTCACAACTCTGTATAAGCAAAGCTTTCGTAGTTTGAAGATCTTACTAACATGTAGAGTATTAGCATATTCATACTACATACACCACATATATCTACCCAGTTTAAAAATGTGAAAATAAAATTCTCAAAGTAAATTCAAGTTTTATTTATATAATAAATTAATTCTGTATACATGTTATTCAGATAGTATGCATGAAACAAAGTAAAAATTGAAACTAGTTGTGTTGGTTCATGTGTAATTTCTACGTCCACAACTTGCCCTGGTGAAGCTTCATGGTGATGATATACCGGTGTGAGCACCTTACTTAACGAGTGCACCATGTGTTCTTCCAACGTCCATATAAAGTACTGTGCAAAAGTTTTAGGCAGGTGTGAAAAAATGCTGTAAAGTAAGAATGCTTTCAAAAATAGGCATGTTAATAGATTATATTTATCAATTAACAAAATTAGCAAAGTGAGTGAACAGAAGAAAAATCTACATCAAATCAATATTTGGTGTGACCACCCTTTGCCTTAGAAAACAGCATCAATTCTTCTAGGTACACTTGCACACAGTTTTTGAAGGAACTCGGAAGGTAGGTTGGCCCAGACATCTTGAAGAACTAAGATTCTTGACATCTTGAAGGGTTAAGATCCTTCCCTGCTAAAAACCTTGTGAGAATGCACATTTGGGTGTTATGGGGTTTAATTGGGTAATTGTTTTATTGTTTAGTAATCCCCTGCACCTGGTGGTAATTGTAAATTAGAGCCAGGTGCAGGGTATTTAAGAGAGGCAGCCAGTCTGTTCCAGGCTGCTGCTGAGAGAATAGCCTGACTGTGCGAGTGAGCAGTCGTATTGAGGTATTGTGTAAGGGTGTTTTTGAATGTTTGTGGCAGGTAAACGGTTTAGCCATCCTGCGTGATAGTTAGGTTCCTGTTTATGTTTAGTGAGTGCTCCAAATAGGAGCTAGGTGTTTGTTTTGTGTTTATTTCATTTGGTGTTTATTAAAAGTGCGCGTGAGCGCTGTTTCAGTAGAATCCTGTGTGTTGGGTCGTGATTCAGAAGGGAGAAGAACCCGTGAGAGCCTGTGTGGCGAGCAAAAAGGTGACAATATATATATATACACACACACACACACACACAGTGGCTTGCAAAAGTATTCAGACCCCTGATCAATTCTCTCATATTACAAAATTCCGTTCTGTTTGATATTTTATTTTTAAACACTGAAACTCAGAATCAATTATTGTAAGGTGATATTGGTTTCATGTTGGGAAATATTTTTAAGAAAAATAAAAAACTGAAATATCTTGTTTGCATAAGTATTCAACCCCTGTGCTGTGGAAGCTCCCAGTTTGCACCGATGAAAGAAATTGCCCTAACGAGGACACAATTACCTTACCATTGGCCTCCAGTTGTGAATCATTAAAGTTGCTGTCACATTTTCTGGATAAAAACCCCACTGTAGAAGGATCATTGGTAAGGCTGTGAATCTGAAGGAAAATGAAGACCAAAGAGCATTCTACAGAAGTTAGAGATAAAGTAATACAAATGCATAGATTAGGGAAAGGGTACAAAATAATATCCAAGTGTTTAGATATCCCAGTGAGCACAGTTGGATCAATAATCAGGAAGTGGAAGCTGCATCACACAACCCAGGCACTGCGAAGAAAAGGCCGTCCCTCAAAACTCAGCGCTCAAACAAGAAGGAGACTTGTGAGAGAAGCCACAGAGAGGCCAACAATCACTTTGAAGGAGCTACAGAGTTCAGTGGCTGGGAGTGGAGTAATGGTGCACCAGTCAACCATATCAAGAGCTCTGCATAACACTGGCCTGTATGGGAGGGTGGCAAGAAAGAAGCTGTTACTCAAAAAGTATCATCTGAAAGCACGTCTGGAGTTTGCCAGAAAGCATGAGAGTGACCCAGCTGCGATGTGGGAAAAGGTTTTGTGGTCAGATGAGACCAGATAGAGCTTTTTGGCCAAAACTCAAAGCGCTATGTGTGGCGCAAACCTAACACTGCCCACGCCTCAAGACACACCATCCCTACAGTGAAATAAGAACATAAGAAAGTTTACAAACGAGAGGAGGCCATTCGTCCCATCTTGCTCGTTTGGTTGTTAGTAGCTTATTGATCCCAGAATCTCATCAAGCAGCTTCTTGAAGGATCCCAGGGTGTCAGCTTCAACAAGCTTACTGGGGAGTTGATTCCAGACCCTCACAAGTCTCTGTGTAAAAAAGTGCCTCCTATTTTCTGTTCTGAATGCCCCTTTGTCTAAACTCCATTTGTGACCCATGGGCCTTGTTTCTTTTTTCAGGCTGAAAAAGTCCCTTGGGTCGACACTGTCAATACCTTTTAGAATTTTTAATGCTTGAATTTGTTCGCCACGTAGTCTTCTTTGTTCAAGACTGAACAGATTCAATTCTTTTAGCCTGTCGGTGTACGGTATGGTGTTGTACGGTGGTGGCAGCATCATGCTGTGGAGATGCTTCTCATCAGCAGGGACTGGGTATCTTGTTACAATTGAAGGAAGAATTGATGGAGCAAAATACAGGAAAATACTGCAAGAGAATCTGCTTCAGTTCGCTAAAAAACTGAAGCTTGGGAGGAAATTCACCTTTCAGCAGGACAATGATCCCAAGCACAAGGCCAAAGCAAAATTGGAATGGCTCAAGAACAAAAAGGTGAAAGTCCTACAGTGGCCCAGTCAAAGTCCTGATCTCAATTCCATTGAGAATCTGTAGCACTATTTGAAAATTGCGGTACACAAGAGTCGTCCAACCAACTTGAATAATCTGGAGCAAATCTGCCAAGAAGAATGGGCTAAAATCACTCCGACACTGTGTTCAAAGCTGGTACATACTTACCGCAAAAGGCTTAAAGCTGTTATTGCAGCGAAAGGTGGCTCTACCAAATATTAATGTGTGGGGGTTGAATACTTATGAAAGCAAGATATTTCAGTTTTTTATTTTTCTTAAAAATATTTCCCAACATAAAACCAATGTCACCTTACAATAATTGATTTTGAGTTTAAGTGTTTTAAAATAAAATATCGAACAGAACGAAATTTCAATGTACCATTTGTAATTCAGTAATATGAGAGAATTGGTCAGGGGTCTGAATACTTTTGCAAGGCACTATATATATATATATATATATATATATATATATATATATATATATATATATATATATTATATTACTTACTGACATTTGTTGTGTGTGTGTGTGTGTGTGTGTGTGTGTGTGTGTGTGTGTTTGTGTGTGTTAATGTTCATGTGTGGAATGTGGGGGTGTTTATTGATTAATTGTCACGTTACTAATATTTAAGGGAGGAAGGTGCACTGCTTGAGGAGAGTGTGTTGGAGACTGTTGTGAGTAATGTGTTTTTTTGTTTTTGTGATATATAAATAAAATACCACTTTAAACTTACCATTTTGCTTCTGGGTCTGTCACACACCTACATAACTAAAGACATGCCCCACACGACAATGCAATGTGCTGATGAATATGTGTGTGACTGTAAGATTGACATTGTTAGTTTGTGACAAGGAGATTGTTAAACACTGCAACTTATGGCTGCTCTAAGTGAAAAAAAAATGAAAACAAAAGGATGCCTTACGTTGCTCACTCAGCAATTGCTTTCTGTGTTATAGTACTGATGCCTTGATGTAAGCACTAAACAACCACACAGATTCAGTAAGCAATGGATAAAATCATATGTACTGTTTAATATTAAAAGGGCATCAAGAAGTAGAATTTATCAATGTAATAAAAGACAGTAATTGTGTATACGGGTATGAGGAAGAGTGTGGGTATTCACTGACTTGGGAGACAGAAAAGTGTATTTGCAAACACCTCACAGGTGCCCAGTTCCATTTATTTATTTTTCTTTTGCAGTGATTTATTTTAGCCTGCACTATTGTGTGTGGCCTGAATACCAGTGATGGTAGACAGGTCCACAGGAATACCAATTCTGGTAGACAGTTCAGTGCTGGCGCATTCACATGTGCTCAAAAGAATAATGAAAACAAAAGGTGAAAGAAAAGGGGAAAATAAAACATCATTAAAGCTACAAAACAAAAGTTCTGCTTATACAGTGCCCCCACTGCCATTATGCCTGTCAGCTTGTGTCTTCGTCCTACGCTTGACTACTCTTTATACACTGGGGTGGCCAGAGTTCCCCATATCTACACACGTCCCCTCGGGTACGTAATACTTTATTTTCTATGGCCTTCTTTCTCTTGGCCAGCTGTCTTCCTCAGCCATGCTTGCCTATTTTGGTCGCTCACTCCAACACTGACGTTCCTGTCTGGTCTATGTTTACACCAGCCTTCTCGGCCAGAGTCTCTGTGTATTCCCGGTCACAGCCACCCAAATGCACAACCAAGAGCAGTACTTATGGGCCGAGCAATCCTCCAAGGCCCGCCTCTCAGCCACTCAGAAAGGGAAAGCCCACACACCCTCTTCCCCCACCTCTCCGTGTCATTGCCGTGACTGACAGACGGATCTTACGAGGCTGCTGCCCTCGTCCTGCAGTACCACGCATGCACCAGACAGTAAGCACAGATCTCCCCTGTTACAAGGTATTTCATTCTATTGCCCTAAATCTAGCTATATTAACAGTGATTACAGAGAAAAGCACACACATTGAATCCCTCCATTAATGAACCATGCAATGGCCATAATTTGTTGATTCTAGGTCATGTAAATTGCTACCCCTGCATTTTAGTACCTCCATAAGGCATTCCTTTCCTTTTACTTAAAGGTAGAAATTATCTAACGGAAATCTGTCCCATAGTAAAAGGAGGTTACTTAGTATAAAAATCCCCGCTGTGGCTATAAATGTACATGATTCCTCCACTTTCTCAGACATCCCTTCATTGGGATAGCTGGATTTCAACATGAGCAAAAAGTGTTAAGCCATTAAATGTTATGTAACATGCACTGTTATTATTCGTGGTACAGCCTTAGTTCTTGTAGCTTTATACAGTACATACAGTGGGAGCCAGGCAACCTGTTGAGATGTCGCCTGACTTCTCGGAACTCTCAGCAGGACGAGGTCCAAGTCGGGGTGAGGTCACCACTGCAGATTATGAGAGGACTGCGTCGTGATGCTGCTAATTCCAAGGGCTGGGTGCTCGGCACACCTCAGGGATATATAGTTAGTAAAAACTGAACACATATAAGATAGGGCCTGCTGTTTGCTAAGGCCTTAAATAAAAGGGGGGTCTCCAACTCTTGGGGGAACAGACACACAGAGGAGATCCCATGCACATAAATAAAGGCTTGAGAACCTGAAAGGAAGAAAGAAAGTGAACACTGGATTGTTGAGAGGTGCCCTCGATGAGTTGCATTATATACTTCCAAAGCTGGGGCGGAGATGCACACCCAGAGAGCCTGAAACAAGAATATTGCTTTGAGTTGTAAGGGGAGAGTGCCTTCTGCGAGGTTAGCTAGAATAATATTCAATCCTTGGCTTGCAAGGGGAGCGATAGTGCATGAGATGCTAAAGGCTGGGTTTGGTGGGGGCTCCCCTCTGACTCACTGAGAGAACCTCCCTCGGTAGGTAAAGGAAGCTTAGGTTGCACAAACGTCAGGGAAGTGCGACTCTCTAACCCCCTAAAAGGATGGACCCCCGGCTCCTCGCTAAAGATTCCTAAAAGTGCAGACAAACAAAAGAACCACCAACTGCATATAAAAACTAAAAGAAACAAAAGAAAACATTAACAAAACCAAGAAGGTTGGTAACTGGCTCCCTACTATGTGAAGACCCTCCGCTCAGTGGAAAAAAGTAAAGAAAATGTTCTTTTTAAGGGGAAAACCTTTGGTGGTCCCGGCGGAAGGGTAGTCCCCACTCTGGACATACTAGCAATAGACTGTTGTGCAAAAGATATCCCAGATGGGGAAGAACGTACATATGATTCGACTGCTGATGAGGACCAGCACCCCATATTTTGAATTAGATGCTGGTTAATCTTTGCACTTGCTGCTGATGTGGCTGCCCCCATTCTGAATGAATGAGGAGTATAGCATTGTAGGGGGACTTCTGCTCTGGAAACCAATGTGGACAAACAAGATGTGAACCAATGTCTGAATATAACAGTCCGGCTTGAATCGATGAACAGTGGGTCAGAATTTAAAATAGGCTTGCGTTCTGCGATATATTTCTGCATGGAAACATACGGGCATAGAGGAGAGTACCTTTTTGATAGCTGAATGAATTGACCTTGCTGGATCTGATCCATTTTGAAAATGTGCAGGAAGTGGGCAGGATAAAGTGGGAATCTGAGATAGAGATAGGCAGACAAGAAGGAGAAGCAGTCAGAGAGCTCTTAGAGACGGACAGCTGGTATTAATAGGAGAGTTGGGGAGGTAATTGGCATCAAGCGAAATTGATATTGTATTCCTGACAGATAAAATTCCTGATTGTAGTCTGTACTATAAAAGCCATTATCCAGTCCTGGTTGAATGGGATCAGATTAATCCTGCTTTGAGAGTAGAATGTAAAATAGGTGGTCCAGCCAGTGGAGTAAGACTTGATGGAAGGAGAGAGTGCTGCAACCATGTATGCTTGTGCTGTATTGAGCAATCTGCTGATAGTTGGGTTCATCTGAAAATTAACTGGTTGAACTGGGCTCTCACTTCTGTAGTTGGCAGAGCTGTATAGACCAGACTGGAATTATTATAAATGCCTGATAGATGACGATCTTGGATTAGAAAATTATTTCTACTGAAATACATTTTAACCACTGCAGTAAATTCATGATAAGAGGTGAACTGGAATGGCTTTTACTGATATTATGAACTGAAGATTTGTTATTGCTAAAGAAATGTATTGGGCAAATTTCGAGAAGAGCTGTGGATTTTAGATGAGGAGGTGCTTTAATTGTGGTTGTTAGCAGAGTTGGAATATTGGATGTAAGTATTCAAAACCATTATTTGTTAAATAAAACTACTGTATGAATCATTTACAATTCAAAGATAAAAATAAAATTAAATTAATCAACACAGACTTTAACAGGGCTAGGAGCCCTGTACAGGAGAAGGGGGCAGGGCAAAGCCCTGCTCCTATAAAGTGTATTTGTTTTTATTATTATTATTATTATTATTATTATTATTATTATTATTATTATTATTATTATTATTATTATTGTTGTTGTTATAAGTATTATGATTTGTTATGCATTTAAATGACAGTGAAAGTCGTGGTTATTGTTTATTTGTATTTAAAATTGTATTTACATATGACGACAAAAGCCGTACATTTTTTATTTGTTTTAAATGTGTTCTGGCAAAGAAGAGGTTGGCAGCCCATCCTTTGCCAGTTGCTAATTAAAAAACTTGTGCCGATTGTGGCCGAGGGATAATGAGATAATTAATAGTTAACTCCTTGGCCATAGTAAATAAAAGCCTGCAGCTCTCTGCACTCTGGGTGGGTGTTAGGAGGAGGAACCAGAGCGAGACTGGTTTAAAAACGAAAACTAAAAAAATACATAGGATCAGTGAAAGCGATCTGCCCAGGCTGACCTGTGTGTTCAGTGTGTGTATTTGTGATTTTGTTTTGTTTAAACTTTTATTTTCGCTCTGTGAGCAGTGTGTTTTGTTTAAATACTTTATTTATTTTTGTTTGAATAAACGATACCACCTTTTTGCATTGCAATACCTTGCCTGTCTTTTGTTCCTGCTTCTGTCCTGACATCACCACTCAGCTATCCCAGTCACACAGACATTCTTAAATAATTCTCTGATGTTATTGAAATGGAGGGCTAGTCAGAACTCAGTGTTGTGGAATGCAATCAGTCGTATTGAAAATGTACATTAGAGAAGTTAATCCATCAATCAGTCGTATTGAAAATGTACATTACAGAAGTTAATACATCAATGAAAATGTACATTACACAAATTAGAAGATGAATGAAAAGGAGCAGGTGGCTATGATCAGTAAAATGGGCTGGGTTGGGTGGGGTATGGAGGGGAGCGGTGCTGGGTTGCCATTGTCACTTTTGAACCTCCCTGAGGTGTCACGGACTAGTTGACTAAACACTGAAGATGACCCCTGCGAAATGCTCCACCCAGCCCATTCCAGAGAGTTGCCATTGTGAGGCAGCCAGCAGAGCCACTGTTGTGTGTGCTGATGCGCCAGGGAGACTGCAAATAGGTTGATCCCTGGAGCTAGCATTACACTTCATTTATCAACACCGGGTCAATAGGAAATCCACATTACTTGCAGGAAAAGTGCTGAAGGCTCATATGTACAAGCTATGTCTTTGTTGGTCCCCATCACTATTATCTTGATGAAAGCCGAATGCAAAATTAACAAGAAATAACAGCTACTCTCATGTAATCAAAATTAGTACCTCTGCAGTTGGTGTAAGAGGAATTATATATTAATACATTAATGAATAAGACCTGTAATGGCACAACCTTTCATGAGAGGTTGCCAATCCAGTAACCACCTTTGAGCATCTGGAAATCAACACTGATTGATTGATGCAAGAGACCAGCATATGGAGACAATCATGCATGCAACACCACCACCCCCCCCCCCACACACACACACACACACACACACACACACACACACACACACACACACACACACACACACACAGTGCATTGAGTATTTAATTGTATTCCTGTGCATCAAAGGTCCACAAAGACAGACATGATGGCATTTCTATATTGTCAAAATATTTCATTTATACAAACTAAAAGCATGAAATAAACTTTTACTCACATCTCAAGTTTAAATAACAAGGGAGGATGATATAAACTAACATATTTTAGTCCTCAATATCAGTTTGTGTAAAGCCAGTTGCATTCAAATGAAGACATACTAAAGTACAATTTCTAATGCTTTTCTTGGAAATGTGGCAAAGTGGTTAACTGTGTGCAGGTGAAGGTAATGCAGCAGTGACTAATAAATAGACAGACAACGATAATCCATGTGCAATGTTTTATTGTTTTTAAATCCAATGGCCTGATGCTAAACAGCAGTAATTATTAACAATGGTAATGAAGCAATACAGTGGCGTGTATTGCTTATTTGTAATCTGCGGGTTGGCCCCGAAATAATAACAGTCCCATTTCGGTTCACCCACATGTAACACATACACAAACACAAACACCAGTCCACAGTGAGTGCTCTAGTGCTTCTAGTGAATACAGATCTTTAGTGCAAACAAAGTGCAGTGTTGTTGATCTGGGTTTAGTACTGGCCTTGGCAACAGCTTCGGATCATGTTAACCATCTAAATAACAACAAACAGTATTTAATAACAACAAAACAAAACACTCACAATTATCACAGCACAGTTCTCCTTTTAATTATCAGTTTTAACCATTCACAAAGGAACAGATCATATCACTACGTCCCCTTGGTTAACGAACGCATCCGTTCCTCCAATCCGCAGATGCCACGTCATATCACGTCTGGGTCATTGATTTAGTGTACCGTAGCTCCGTCCCCTTTCTAGATGGCTGAATTCCACCTAACCCTGGGAATGAACTGTCTGGCCATCCAGTACAGGGTACTCTGTTCACTTTTCACAATTGCCTCGCAGGTCAGGAGTGAGATCAAACACCAACAATCATTTGTTCTCTGTCCCAGAAACCAAGGAGTCACCACAAGGTGGCAAATTTCTTCCTTGGATGGCAAAATGTCTTCACTGCCAGCTTCTGGGGTTAATACTTTATATTGACACAATTTTGAATTACTATATAGTAATAGACTGGACCAAATGCTACTCTGGAAAATATCACAGTCATGGCATGGTCACCAACATTGCAGTTCACATTTAATGGTGCAGAAAAAAAAAATTTAAACATTTGTTATGATTTCATGTAATTTGTGTCCAAATAAGTAAATAACTGTAGAACTTAAAACATAGCTAGCCTTTACATAGGCTATTAAGGCTAAACAAACATTTGTAGACAGCTGATTAATATTGTTTATCGATAAATTCTTTATCAGTGTAAATGCAATATTCTTTTTTGTTTGTTTTACAAAACAAAGATTTCATTTCTTTTGAGGTCATTTAAACAATGCAGTTCAAGAGCAATTAAGGAAACTGACCAATGAGAAATGAATATATGTGTACATTGATTTTGGCATTTTCATGTGGTCGTTATGCCTATTTCATTATTAAATAATCATGCTAATCTGACTTCCGAAATGATGTTGATTTATGAAACAACATTAATATCTTAACGAGCAGTGTTCCTTGAGACTATTTGTTTTGTTTGTGTGGGAATTTAAAAGGAAATCTGTGTTGATTGTCATAATTTATCAGGAGTTAATTTGGACTTGGAAAAGGAGGGTTTGAATTGACGAAAAAAGTATATAATTCACCTTAAAACAATATTTAATGTAATTTTCTTTGATGTTAAAAGAAAAATAGAATAAACAAACTACAGTATGGCTTTGCTGGGAATGGCAGCAGTAGCAGCAAAAGTAGCAGCTTGAGTACAAGCCTGATTGACAGACCCCGGCTGTGACGCTGACAATACAGAGAGAGGGTGTTCAGGACCAAGGCTCATTTCTTAGATTTACCAGCTGACGATCTAAAAACTCGACTGCATCTTGATAGGGCAGCTAATTGTCAATTGTCAAGGACTTTGAATTGCTTACGAAAAGTGTCAGTGCCGTACCATGCATATGAAAGTGTTGGCTTGGCAGCATTGTTCTTCTATGTCTCTGGGTCATTTCAAAGGGTCACAGATGATGTGATAAAGAGGGATAACAATTATATCAGTATATCACTTAATCAGGAGCAGCTACAGAATATTAAAAGGGTTTTATGGCATTGCTGAATTTCCCAGAGTAATAGGAGCCATCGATTGCACTCACATTGGACTCAAAATACTGCATCACCATGTGTATGTGAACCTGAAGGGTTCCAACATTCACTAATGTTCAGGTGATTTGTGATGCATCCTTTAACATCTGGAACGTATGTGCAAATTTCCCTGGCTCCTGTGATGATACATTTTGATACAATCTGCTGTGTTTAATCGTTTCACAGACCCAATACACCAGATGGCATGTTAATAGGTCAGTATTGTACTACCTAAATAATTCAATGTTTGTAGTTATGAAAACTTTTCTATACTTGTGGTTATGAATGATATTTACTCACTTGTTTTAACCATTTGTAACCTTACGGAACGTTTGTGGTATTGCTGAAATTATATACCATTATTTGCATCCAGTGTAATATTATTACTAAGAAATCATCAATGCAAGTAGCCTATCTGAACTCTGGATATATACTTTACGTGACAACTGACCTCTACTGTAGATTTCATTTGAATTATACAAATAAAAACCTGACAGTAAATAATGAAATCTATAAAAAAAAATGTAAGTTTCCTTACAGGTGAGTGCGGATTTGCAATGCGTCCTAGTTAGGGAGTTCTATCATAATTTTAAAAGCTTAATAAATATATAATGAAATGTTACATATATGGTATACATGTAAAATAACTAGCAACTATAAACATAAATGGCACCATAAAACATATTTAAAACCCTTGTCTTTTTAATATTGAAAATTCACATTAAAAGAGTTGTATGTAATAAGCTGTGGCAAAATAGCCCACAGAATGAGTATAAATTACTAGTGCGGTTTTAGTTTTCTTTGTATTTTTTATATTTATTTATTTTTTTATATTCGTGCCATCCAATTTTTTCACATGCCAGATAATAGTAAATCGGCATTTTGTAAGTGAAGTGTTCTAAATAAATGTACATTCTGGGTGATAAAATTAACCATTTTAACTAAAGCTTACAAATTATACACAAAATAGATTTTTCATTTCCATTTGGCTGCTGCTCGCTGGTGGGAGAGCTGCCTCCCTGTACGCTAATAGTTTCCATAACAGCGAATTATGCTTCCATTAATTTCTCTTCATCTCGTTAACATGCATTTTGATTAACAAGTATCTAGTCATTGAGACAGGAAGCGATGTACATGGCCTGCGATAGTTAAGCTTTTCAACAAAAAATGTGTTTATTAACGACCTCATCAACTAAATTTCAAAGCATTATCAGATTGATTTTATTAACAAATTCCGTTTAAAAATCACTTGCTACTGAAGCTGTTGTTACTATACCGTGAGTTAGATACAATAACACTGATTTTTGAAAATACCCTCCAATGTGTTTACGCACCAGAAATTATTTGGAATAAGCAATATAGCCTACTTGTGGATAATGCTGTCTGCTGCTCAGGAACTTTACAATTTTCAACTCATCATATAATTGAGTACTAATCAATGAGCACAATCTATCTGCATTTTTCTAGCAGTATAAATGTTCCATTAAAAATAAAGATTAGTCAAATTACTCACAGTTTTAGTTTTATTTATTAGGCACGGCTGTTTTTCAGTTAAATTTGTTTTGGTTGAATATGTTTTCAATGTTTGATACACGCAGATTGTTTATATATTGGATTTAGTAAAAAGTTTAGCATTGATAGTTATTATACTTTTATCTTGAGGTTAATGTTCTTGATATTGTAAACATTTTAAATGGACACATAATTATACTGAGATGGGAAGTAAATGGTAATGTAGGGGTGCAAATTTGCCGCTAAGGGTACCTCATATAGTGCCAGCAACAATAAATTCTGGCACCAGTAGACATGTTTATATATATATATATATATATATATATATATATATATATATATATATATATATATATATATATATTTTATATAAATATATAAAAATTGAATCTAGAACCGTTTTAATGAATCTTGGTTGTAAATCTTCCTCCTGACCTGTGAGGGTGCTGTGTAATGGGAACAGCGTGCCACCGACTGGATGGTTTGGCAATTCATTCCAGGGAAAGGTGGAAGTCGGCCATCTAGAAAGGGGATAGAGCCATAGTTCGCCAAGCCATCACCACAGACGGGCAGCAATGTGGCAATCACGGATTGGAGGAAAAGCGATTGCACTGTTAACCAAGGGGGCGTGGCTGAAGGTACAAAAGGGGATGTGGCTGAGCGAACTGTTGCTTTGTTATGGTTGCGAAAGAATTGCTGGTGCTCATTGTCTAAGCTAGGAAGTTAATAATAATAATAATAATAATAATAATAATAATAATAATAATAATAATAATAATAATAATAATAATACAAAAGAACTGCTAAATTGTTTAGTTTCAATTTAAAATAATATTTTCTTCACTTTGTACACCATTTATTTTGTGTTACCATACTGATAGCCTACAGGCTAAAGAAAAAAAAGTGCACTAGGTGTTCATTTGATTTTACTACTGTACTGCATAGTCGTACTGTACATGTTTATGTTTTTGTTCATAATGCAATGTGTAACATTTCAGTGTTACTTCAGTGCAATGATTTCTACATTTAAAATACATTGCGCACTATAAATGTATGTGTGTGTGTGTGATTTTATTTTATTTTTTAAACCCGACACCTCCTAATAAAAACAACGTTGTTTTGGTCCTTGCACCCTTGCATGTATAGACGTTGTCCTTCGGGCTCCCTCTGCTGCAACAAACCACAACTCAACACCCACTATTTATTTGAACAATGTTGGATGACTCTCACAATATTGATTTCGCTAATAAGATGCAACAAATATTTAAATTAGTGTATTGCGGCTCTTTTCATTAACATGTTTTCTCTTAGTACATATGACAAAATGTACACTTTGCTAAGTGTCACAATGAACATGAAAATTGCGACACTTTTATTTCCCTTGAAGTCTTTTGTCCTTTGAGTTTTAACTGGCAACAAGAGATATCTTTGTTTGAAGATTACTTGGCTTCAAATAATCACTAGCTTGTTTGCATTTTTCTTTTGATATTTAATACATTTAGATATAATACCAAGAGAAAAGCAACCTTATTTTTTATTTTATTTTATGTTTTAAATAAAAAATGTCTTGTAAATTATTTACATGGAAGCATTTCAGAGATATAATGAAGGAGCCTACATATACTTTACATACCTCAATCCTACCCCTAACCCCCCCCCCCCCCCCCCCCCACCCACACACATGCACACACATGCACACACACACAAAGCACATGGCCAGACTGTTCTTGTCCTTGTCTTTACTTCAAAAATTACTCAGAAAGGACTCTCTAAAAAAAGCCAGAAAAAGCCCAAAAAACTTTGCTCTCCCTTCCTTTTCCTTTAAGTGGATATTTTAAAGAGTGACAGATCTCCCGTGTTTACATTTTCACAGCTATTTTGTAATTTCATTAGAGCACCTGGCTGCTGACCCTCAGGATGAGTTATCATATCCCTCAATGTTAAGTGAAAGTGTCAGTGGTTTTACAACTCTTCATAAGCACTATCCTTACAGTCATGGGGGCTGGTTCAGCACAGAAGCAAGCTAGTCATGTTTCAGGCAAACAATTAGACAGAGGACTAATTTAAACTGATGGATACCTAGGTTAGGGAAGTGGTAGCTTAGCTTAGTATAGCTATTGACTAGAAGCACCTCGAAAAAAAGGGAAAATAATTGCATAATAAAAGACTAGCTTTTCAGACTTGCATATACCAGTTTTTAGTTCACATACAGCACTTGCTCTATTTTTGCTCTCATTATCTAAGAACCAAACGAATTGTTTTGCGATTTCCTGTAATTTTGAATTTAAAATGCTAGAAGTACATCCTGTAATCAACACCCATAGCTACAACACTGCAGAAGCAGTGACGTGACTCAGTAGAATGATACAATCCTGATATCTTGGGTTTTTGTTTTATTTTTTACTTTTTACAGCATTCATATACTGTAAACATGGTTAGCTCATACTTGATTTAGCATTATTTAAGCAGTTTATTGTAAAGTGCAAGGACAGCATTTATATACATACTCTGCGTAGCATAAATTCTTAAAAAAAAAAAAAAAAAAAACAATTAAGATATTAAATTAAGTCTGTAACGGAAAGGGAAATTTGTAGGAGCCGCACTATCTCAAGTTTCCTGAGGGAACAAGTGTTGTTATCCAACAACACAATAAGCGTGAGAGACAGGGAGAATTATCAAAAAGAAAACACATCTGAAATCTTTAAGCATATCTTTCCAGCAACAACAGCTGTTTCCTCCTCTCTTGACATTATTTATGTACACAGAAGTGGCATATTATTGTAAGTTCTCTTTCTAAAATGTTTACATTTCTGCAACATTTCAGCTATTTCTTCTCTCTGTTCCTCTTCTATCTCATTCATTTATAAATGAACAGTTTCAAAACATGGGTTTGGGAAGAGTGACATCCTGTCTCTACACATAATGAGTCATTTTCCAACTAAACTAGATAACTATAAAAAGCACACTGATAAATAATCTTACTTGGTTTCACCAACCCCCCCCCCCCCCCCCCCTCCCCCCTCCCCCCCCTCCTCCCCCTATGACTTGTTATAATTAAACAATATAGAACAACAGGGTGTGTTGTGAGGCATGAGATGAAGATAAATGCCTACAATCACCAGAGAAGTAACAATAGCCAGTGTTACAAAGCGGGGGTGGGGGGGTTGGGGGTAGAAGGTTTGGGCAACTGTACAGGTGCCCTGAGCTCATGGGGGCCCCCAACATTTTTTTTTATTTACAAAATTAATAATTGCAAGCTTTCTACAGACCCAATTGGTAGCAAATATGCCCATGGAACATGAACAAAATTTATAATAAAAAAAATGCTGAGCCGGTATTTCGAAACTGTAACCACCTATCAATCGCTCAAAATTGTTTAATACTATGTGTCTCTGTATTATTGACTTATCATGGCTTCTGGGATATAGGGATAGGAATAAGTGATGTGCATTTAAGTTTGACTGGCCCATCTCGGTGCTGCGGACTTGCTGTCAGTGTTGCCAGATCAGAGGATTTCCCTTGCGATTTAAAGGTTTTTATGCCTTACTCAGGGATTTCTGGAGGTAAGAATTTAACAAAGTTTTTTTTTTTTTTTAAAGGTAAATATGGATTTCAAGATTTTTTAAAATGTTTTAAAATGATTTAAAAACCCCTCAAGTTCATGCCACAAGTGATTATAATTAGATGGGGTTGTGCACATTATATTTGGTTTTGTATTTAGTATATTATTTTGGTTTTTCACATTCATTATGTTACACTTTTTATTTTGTTTATTACCCAAAGAGAGGCACGTTGTTGCTTGTTTGGCATTACTGTGTTTAAGTTACCATATTTATTGTTAAGTATGTGTTATTACAGCGCACTCCATTTATAAGAATTATTGATTTAAGAATCAACCCTGTATAGTGATAAAAACTACTGGGACTAAGTAATTCCTAAATAACCTGCTTGTAAGAATCAAGCAATCTGCTTATAAGAATCATTTCGGGGCAAGCTGACTACATGTATTATGATACTGCATCAAGTGCAAAGACGTGTACAGCCAATAAAGTTTTTTTTTTTTTATTTTAATTTGATCACATCCCACATAATTAGTATAATCCCTGGTCCGCAGCGACTCCCAGTAGAAAAGAAGCAGTTGTGCAGTTTATGTGTGTTGACATGCCAGGAAAAATAAAGACGCGCAACTGCACTGTACAGGTACTTTTTGTGTTCCCTGTTAGTGAAAATGTGTTTTAATAAAGTGAATTCATACTCATTGAATACATACTGAGTACAGCACTGTTATTGTGTGATATGCATGTAGAGGGAGGGGGATTGCGGAGCATTGCATCTCTGTTTAGTGAAAAACTGAAATTTGCATCGTAACTCAAAAAAAGCAAGCCATAGATGATTAAATGCAGTGGTAGTCCAGACAGTAAAGTACTGTACTGTAATTTAATTTTAATTCAAAGGCCATTACATGTAACACCACAGGGCAGTTAAACTAGGCACCCTCACAAGACGATCGTTTCTCAAGTACACAGTAGTAAAATAGGATTCTGCAGCCTTGAGTAAACATAATCATGCTCGTATATCAAGTTGCTTACACACAAGGACTTGTTTTGATTGTTTTGATGCATTGTCCTCAGTGATTGAGCACCATTAACATTTGTATTGCTAATGCGCACAGGCATTCTTTTGCTAATTGCAATCACAGCTTTTAAGAATCAACTGCTTATACATTTGTCAGCTCTCTGCTTTCCTGTCTAAACACTCTCTGCTCGACCCTCCCCAATCTGATTTCCGCTCTGCTCGCTCCACTGAAACTGCTCTCCTGTCTGTCACTAACTCGCTTAACTCTGCCTGTGCTGCCTCTCTCTCTTCTGTCCTGATTCTCCTCAATCTCTGCCTCTGACACTGCCTATCACTCTATTCTCCTATCATGTCTTGCTGACCTGGGAATCTCTGGCACTGCTCTGGACTGGTTATGCTCCTACCTCTCCGACTGCACCTACCAGTTAACCTGGTGCGGCTCAAACCCCACATCTCACCCTCTCTCAACAGGAGCCCCCCAAGGATGAGTCTTGGGTCCCCTCCTGTTCTCTCTCTACACCCATTCCCTGGGCCCCCTCATTGCTTCCTATGGTTTCTCATACCATTTCTATGCTGATGATGCTCAGTTCTTCCTCTCCTTCCCCCATTTGACCCTGCCACCCCCTCCTGTATCTACCTGTCTGTCTGCTATCTCCTCCTGGATGCACTCGCATCACCTCGAACTCAACCTCTCAAAATCTGACCTCCTTTTCTTTCCCACATCAACATCCCCCTCTTCTGATCTCTCTATCGCCATTCCTCTGCAATCCACCATGCTGTCTCCTTCCTCCTCAGCCAAGAACCTAAGCTTAACCCTGGACCCCTGCCTCTCCTCCTCCCAGCACATTTCCACTATAGCACTGTGACAAAGAGCGAATGAATCTGGATCAACAATTTCCCTCTCGACCTGTGAGAGCACTGCACAGCAGGAACTACGTGCCCCGTACTGAATGGTTTGGTAGTTCATTCCGGGGGGAGTCGGAAGCCGGCCATTCAGGAAAGGGACGACGTTACGGTACCAGGAGTCATCGCCCTAGTATGATGAGCGAAGTTTCATTCATGAATTGGAGGAGAGGTGATTGAACTAGCTGTTGGAGGGGGCAGGGCTATGGGTACTTTAGGGGGACATGACGTTGTGATCGGTTCCTTTGTGATCGGTTCCTTTGTTGTGGTTGATGGGAGGAAATGAGGACTGTGTTTTGAGAGACGGAGCTAAGTGGGTGTTTGTTTTGCAACCATGTGTGTTTTCTGTCACCAGACTGATCGAGCAGGGAGCTGGGAGCTGCAGCCTTGGGGCCAGCGATTCACTTGAACTTCACTGCACCTGCACTTAGCCGACATCACTGTTCCAGCACCGCACCAACACCAAGAGCACTGTCCGGAGATGTGTCTGTTTGTGTTTTTTTTATTATTATTTCTGGACTGTAAACCCTCGTTTTTGCGCTGGCGATACCCATTGTTGGGTAGAGCCAGCTTTATTATTTCTGAACTGTGAAAGTGGTTGGAGGAATTAAACCGTGAACCATGAACTTTGTGTCTGTCCTTGTTTGGAGCACCTGCATCACCCTCTCACCACGCACAGCAAACTACACGTTCACAAGCACACACCTGTCGATTCTTCCAGAGCAACATACGGAGAATACGACCCTTCCTTACCAACTACTCCACATAACTCCTCGTCCAGGCCCTGGTACTCTCCCGCCTAGACTTCTGCAACTCCCTTCTAGCTGGCCTCCCTACGTCCGCCACCAGTCAGCTCCATCCCACCCAGACCTCTGCTGCTCGCCTGGTATTCTCTCTGCCTCGCTTCTCCCATGCTACTCCACTGGCTCCCGATCATGCATCCAGTTCAAGACTCTTGTACTTGCCTTGACCACAAACCCTCATCTCTCCCTACACTGCCACTCGATCTCTCTGCTCTGTCTGCAGCAGAAGACTGGCTGTGCCTCCACTATGCTCCCCTGCATCCAGAGTCCCCTCCTTCTCCACCCTCGCCTCGAAGTGGTGAAATGACCTTCCTACAGATGTTAGGACTGCCCAATCCCTGACCACCTTCCGGCGCCTCCTCAAAACACACCTCTTCAGACAATACCTGTAAACTCTCCACTTCTGGTCTATATAGTACTCTGCCTTTAATGCACTTTAACTTGAACTTATCTGCTCCCTATCTTACTGTATTTAATCCTGCTCTTAACACAATCTGTATATTCTGTATTTCATTTGCACTCCTATCTAATCCTTATTTAACTGTAACACTGTTATTTGCTCTTGAACTGCCCCAATATTAAATCATACTGTATTTTGTATTTGCACTGATTAGGACTGAGGTTATTGCATTTTGTATCTTGCTCTTAATTGTACTGTAATTCTTGATATGTATTTTTTGTATACAACTGTAAGTCGGGTAAGGGTAAAGGCATCTGCTCAGAAGAAGAAGAAGAAGAAGAAGAAGAAGAAGAAGAAGAAGAAGAATCATTCGGGACAGATGTGATTCTTATAAATGTAGTGCACTGAATTTGTAATACAGCACAGGTGATTAGAGGGATAAATTGGTCCCATTCCCCAATTCAAATTGCAGCCAGACGTTTTCCATTTGCACCAATTAACTATCATTGACAGCCCATTATAAAAGGGAAACCAAAAGTACAAGAAGCAAGCGCGTGGTTCCAGATGGAACTGAACGGAGGACACAGGAAGTCAGTCATTTTGACATACAGACCAGGGGGCATATTACAGAAACATCCTAAATACCAATCCTATCTTAACATAGAGATATGACATCGTAAGTGTCAGTTTAGGGGAATTTGTATTACAGAACAAGAATTCCTAACTCATTATCTTATCTTACGTTAAGATAGGAAATAGCATATTACAGAACTTTGCTAACTCATTCTTTTCTTAAGTTTTATTCCTAACATTTAGGACAAGTTGGCACTTGTCCTATTTTAGATTTGAAAAAGAAAATCCATAGCTTGTAATGGTTTGAGTAAAATGAGACAAAGAATACATGTAACAAGTATATATTTGTAAATTACAGATCTAAGCACTGTAATTACTGGACATATCTATTTTTACATATAAGGTAGCCTGTAATCTCAACAATAAATACGTTTTTTTTTTTTTTTTTTTTTTTTTTTTTTTTGATGTCTGTTCATGTTTTACTACATTTTGATATTCTTCTCAAACACCAGTAATCACCAAAGAAAGCATTTTATTTTATTTTATTTTTTACAGCCAATCAGTATCAATAGGAATGCTCAATATTAGCCCATTTTCTTCATATAAATGTTGTAAAAATAGAAATCTAGAGGGTTTTGGTCCAAAGGTTTTTTCAAACTTGTACAGAGATTTTTTTTTTTTTTTTTCATGATTTGGCAACACTGGTTGCAGCTTTGGCCTCTGCACCCAGTGAATCAGAAGCAGCAGAGCCAGCAGGAGCCCAAAGCACCACACAATTCTGAAAGGGGCCAAAATGTCTCTTGACATGCTTGGGAACACACCCCCTGCAGTCCCATATTGCACATACCATGGCTATGAGGTAATTTGAAATTAAAAACAACTAGGTTTAGGGAGAACCATTTAGATGTCCTGAGATATTGGCACGTCTATGACATCACAAAGCCAATTTAAATGAATGAGAGGAAGATCCTTGCTATAATATAATTTTTCAATGCAGTGGAAGAGTTGCAACTGTCTCACCAACTGATTACGAAAAGCCTTTCGGCCAAGTAGGTTTGAGTCAAACATACATAGTATTTCACAACAACTTTTAACTGCCTGCTTTTTCTAAAATATATGTGGGGATCAACAGGACACGGAAACTCAATGAAAGCCAATGCTCTGGCAAAGACGCATCTGATATAATAATAATAATAATAATAATAATAATAATAATAATAATAATAATAATAATAATAATAATAATCATCTTTATTTTTTATATAGCGCCTTTCATAGTGGACCACCATCACAAAGCGCTTTACAAGATACGAAACTAGGGTGTGTGAACTATATATCAGCTGCTGAGTCATTTACAATGTCTCACCTGAAAGACAGAGAACAAGGAGGTTACATGACTTGCTCAGGGTCACACAATGAGTCAGTAGTTGAGCTGTGATTTGAACCAGGCACCTGCTGGTTACAAGCCTATGTGTGGAAATGAGGGAGCCTCATACAAGATTGCAGGTTCTCAGATTCATAATTTATTAGCATAGGACAAATAAATAATAAACGACCACTGCATGCCATCGACCACATCAAAGTAAAACTAAATAATAAACATAAAATAAAAGCATGCCCAAAGTACACTGTCGTGGCTGTGTGTTACAGCCACTAAGTAGAGAAGGGATATAAGTGCAGTCTAGTCCTTGTTAGACTTCACCACAGCAAGGTTCGCTTGTAGCTTGGATTATAAATGCGCCTCTACACTCGACAGTTAGTCCTTCAGTTTGCCCTTACTTTTAACAAAGTTAGGCACCTATGATTGAGACACAATATTATTGGACTATTGCTTCTCACATTGATTAAAGCACTGAATTGTTGTACTGCTTTTAGAATGAAACACTCACCTTTAGGCACCAAAACTGACTCAGTGTTACTGAATAAGAACATTTACTGGTCCAGAGCTTTTCTATACTTGACAAGTGAGTATAATTTAGATTTGTGTTATTATACAGTAAAATAAACTATTAATGTAAAAACTTTATCTTTACAGTTGGTTATTAGTTATCAACATTGAAAATGATGTCAAACTCCTTAAATTAGGTCTTTGAAAATCGTTAAACTGACCCTTGAAAGTCCTTGAATTTTGTATCAGAAAAAAACTGTATGAACCCTATATATCACACCTGATTGAGTTAAGTAGATTGTAGTGTAGCGTGCATGGGGAAGGCAGCAGTAGGGCTGGTAGGTGACGTAATCACACACAAAGACATACATCCTTTGTACAGCGATATCGTCGCAATGCTTTAACGCGAGAGGTCCCGGGTTCGCACCGGCCCTCTGTCTGTGTATGGATTGCCTCACCCTGTGTGATGCACCTGCCTGCATTAACCAAATGCATGAACCAAAATCACTGGAATATTATTTTTGCAGGTTTTATAAAATGACTGGGAAATAAGCATACAGGTAAAGGGTTTGATGAGTAACATTTGAAAAAACTACACTTGTTAACTAGCCTCATGTGTGATTTATCAGGTTGATCCATCTGGTAAAATTACAAGTTATAAAAAGTAATTTCTGAATTTCTTTTTTCTACAGTCTAGTTCAAGTTTGCTTCTGAAAGTGGTCTAAAATGGCACAGAATTGACCTGAGAGCATGCACAACCCGAGCTTTAGGAGGCCTAGGCAGGCCCCCAGCTAAAAGACTGGGTTTGCCCTAGGCCCTTCAGTCAAAATGATCATTGTGCAGGTAATGAATAACATTGCAATACCACATTGTTGTGTGTGTGTGTGTGTGTGTGTGTATATATATATATATATATATATATATATATATATATATATATATATATATATATATATATATATATGTGTGTGTGTGTGTGTGTGTGTGTGTATATATTATGATGAACATTAAATGTATGGTTTTTTCTTGTTATAATGTATATAGTAGCTATAGTTTGTCCTTTGATGATGAGGTGCAGTACCAAACTCAGCCTTTACTTTTGTTCTGTGATGAAAGTAACAACGCCAACTGTGTATGCTTTGCTGTCGTGCAAAATCAACTACAGTGGACCTGTTCACAAAGTATTGGCTGCTGTCAAATCAGCCAGCTACAGCTACAGTACAATCAGAACCACAAGCGCCAATAGACACTTTGATTGTGACGCATCCCATGTTATTTTTTTGTTTGTTTGGTTTTTGTTTTTGTGTTTTGTTGATATTTTTACTTTTTAAAAGCAAGTAGAAGGCACACAGCTAGTCTTATCATTCTACTAATTAATACAGTGAAATAGCTGTGTGCCTTCGTTTTATGTAGGTACTGTATTTACTTGAATTTAGGCCACTCACATTTCAGTTTACAAAATCTTATTTTGAAAGCTCAATGTTTATTATTATTATTATTATTATTATTATTATTATTATTATTATTATTATTATTATTATTATTATTATTTTTAACGAAGCCGTACTTCAGCTGCAGTACATATCAAATAACAAAATACAACAGTTGCTTTAAGAATCCCGAATGAAACAAACGCAAGCGCCCGAGGGAATATGCAAAGTACGACGTGTTATGATATGAACTACACCGGAAATCCACCAGCTTCTGTAAGTGTCAAAACTGGCCAATGTTAAGCAGTGAAAACAAAAGAAAACGGCAGACGAGTCCAAAAGAAATGTTAAACCTACAAAAAATGGTGTGTTCTCTGTACTAGGCATTGCTTTGGAGTATGAGAAAATACAGTTAACAACTGTTCCACTATAAGATTTGCATTTGCTACAGAAATCAATCAGTCCGATGTAGAACACAGAGAAAAAAAACAAAGCTTATGCAAATATTACACAGGGAGAATACAGAAGACAGGTGATCCTAGGTTTAGAAACCGCCCTCTCGGGGTTCAGTTAACAAAGTACAGTGACAGACTAAGACACAACAAGTGAACACAACGAACATGGCACTAGCTGGAAAAGTTGCTCTTGTGACTGGGGGAGCTCAAGGAATCGGAAGAGCAGTTGCCGAGGCTCTACTGCAAAATGCTGCAAAGGTAAACTTTAACTAGTTTACAGCTTAATGCACACCATACAAGTTATGTAATCGCTCTGCTGCTGAGAGGCAAACGTATTTATAAGAAAGTCTTGTTGAATATAAAAGTATAAAAGTAATTAATCACAGAGCTGTGCGTGTTTGTTGACTTGTTGCCTATGTCTTTTGTATCGCTTTATTACAGATTTTGATTTTACTAGTGCAAGATAATTTGCTGTAATAATAATAATAATAATAATAATAATAATAATAATATAATAATAATAATAATAATAATAATAATAAGGTCTATTTTGTTGTTAGATTTCTGTTGTAGATTTTAATCAGGAGGTTGGAGAACAGTGTGTTACCAGCTTGGACCAAGAGTTTGGAACTGACAACTGTTTGTTTATTCAGTGTGATGTTACTGATCGAGAGAAACTGCAAGGTAAGAACAATTAAGAACCTTTGATTGGATGTTGGAATGTTTGCTGTAATAATAATAATAATAATAATAATAATAATAATAATAATAATAATAATAATAATAATAATAAAGACGGGAACATTATACCGGTATATTGATACAATGTTTTTGTTCATGGAGTACAAAAAGCCCTCTTTTTTAGACTACGTCGCTAAAGTCATTTGCAAAGTCTGTTTCACATATATCACATGCTAACTTCCTTTGGTCTACCTATCAAACACAAGTAGTTTAATTCCGAGAACATACAGCATTTTCAATTAGTAGGTTCCATCTGATAAGGTCGTTTTACTAGTGATTAAAGTTTGACATACCCGATTTCAAAGATGTCATGTGCCAACACTAGAAAAGAATTACAACTCTGGTGAGAAATATGAGGAACTCGTTTAACTTGAAAGGAATTGATATGTACAACTTGTGTAATGTGTTATTTAGAAATTATTGAGTGCACACATATGCATGCATTATTTCTGAGTATAAATAAGTAGTAAATAAATGTAATTCTTGAAGGACGTGCCCCTTTGGCACTAGCCGGCAGGCAGGAGCGCCATTTCTGAGAAATTCTGGGGAGGGGGGTAAAGTTGTGTCATCACTGAACATTCTCTGTCCCAAATAACACCACGAATGAAAGGTGGGGGAAGCACGTATTTTAAAAGCACTGCTCTGGTTTATAACAAACTCGAAAATGTCGTTCCACTAAGTCGCATTTTATAGTAATAAAGTGTATAACGTTACGGTCGTCATTTTCACTGAAACTTGTGTTTTTATAGTGGGCAAAGGCTTTAGTGCTAACCGAATTGCTCTGCTGCTAGCTTTCGATATTAAGTAAACGCTTCACAGTTACATACTGTACATTAAACAACTGCGGTACAACACCATTTTTTAAGTCGTTTTACAGTAGCAGCTAGGGACATTAGACTACTCTCAGATAATTGAAAAAAAAAAAGTAATGCATGGGCTTTATAAAAGAACCAGGGGGAGGAACGCAGTTTAACTCTATTTTAGAGCGACCATCTGAACACATATCATCAGATTTGATACATTCTTACAACCGATACATTTCACTTCTTAAAAACCAATGAACTTAAACTGGTAAATAAGCACCACATTCCTGTGAATGTCGAATATGTAGAAATATGTGACAAAGTTTAAATAACATGTTTACGCAGGTAATCGCGAATAAACTGAAATACAAGGAGATAGCGTCTTGATTTCATCTTGGTAAATGTGTCAACACCAGCCTGTATTTGCAATACAGGCTTGCAATAACCAAAAGACCGCTAAATATCTCATCCACACCAGCCTATAAACGGCGGGTATGTTTTGACCCTTTTCATGCTCGAAAAGAAGAACCCTTATACGCTGATGTGTCCATCTGTTTGTCAGTTTATTCGTCTGTTATTCGTGTTAACACAACAGCTGACTTAATTGTGCACCATTTTCACCAAAACTTGTGTCACACACTTCTAGCCTCCTATAAACGTTTCAGAATGATTTTGGCTACAACTTTTGTTTGTACAGTAAACTATTCAGGACTGATTTTAAGGGTGGGAAGACAGAAAAACACAAAAAAGACATTGACACTGTAGTAGACATGTTCCCAGACTCACACATTGCAAAGTAGCCTACTCTGCAGAAAAGTAAAAAAAGTCACACTAATAGTGAAAGATAAGCGTTTCTAGTAGAATTTCAGGATCAACATTGCATTAGAAATTCCGATTGATTGATCATATGTGTTTATATACAGCAATAGTTTGTTCATTTAAAATAGAAAATAGTTGATCATGAAACGATACTGATAGTGGTATTATTGATCCGCCACATATGTGCAGTGTAATGAATAATGTTGCAATGCCACGTTGTTGTGTATTTTAGCTTTATTTTTGCATTTATTTATTTTTTATGATGAATTTATTGAATTTAGAGCTTTTTTTTTTTCTTGTTATAAAGTTGGTGTCATAGATCATCCTTTGACGACGAAGTCAATGTGCAGTACCAAACTCAGTTGTTGTGTGATGAAAGTAACAAAGCCAACTACAGTGAACCTGTTTACAAAATATTATGCTGCTGCCAAATCAGCCATAGTACAGTAAGAACCACAGGGGCCAAGTGAGGATTTGATTGTGAAGTACCTCATGGTTGTTTTTCTGTTTGACATTTTTCCTTTTTAAAAGCAATTAGAAGGAGAACCGTATAAAGTCAAATAGTTGTATGCCTTTGTCTTATATAATTCAATTGAATTGAGGCCACTAAGATTTCAGATTACAAAAGCTCCCTTATGTTGAAAATTCATGTTAACAGGCATGACTTATTCGCGTTCGTACCTTAAGCAGTCCAAACGCATTCAAGTATCACTTTAAGCCGTAATCGGCTAATACGCCTGTACAAAACATACCGGTGTAGGGGCCAGAAAGTGGTACGTTGTCAGAATGTGGTACGCATACCCGTTTAACACCAGAAAGTGGTACGTTGTCAGTGCTTCGATTGACTACTGCACAAATTACTGCGCACAAGACACACTGTAGTTCACGCAGAAAATCGTATATGTTTATAGTTTTAGATAATCCAGTGTATTACTCATCGGTTAGTCACTTACATTTGCTGAACTGTGAACAAAATTATATTAAAAGAAGTTTAATGGCCAAACACAGTATATCGTACACAGAATATCGTACACAGAATATCATGGTAGTTTCCTTGCTTTCGGAGCTAAAATCATTTGTGCATGCCCGGTACCACTTTTTAACACGCTCCGCAAATAACACCACACCGGTACTGCAGAAACTAGAGAGCGCTTAGAAGTCATTCAGGTTATGTTAGGTTATTTACAGTAAAACATATTATTTATTATATACAGGCAACATACAAAGCAGACTACTTCCCAAAGTAAAAATCCAGGGGGAGGCTAGTTAAGCGCCATTTGAGTTTCGTTTCCAGCATGTAAAACAGAAGCAACATGCATTCAGTATCATCACTGTCGTCAGTGTTAGTTGTTCATTCTTGGAAATGCCAAATGATAGCATGTGAGTTTGAAAAATAATTGCTTAATTACTACAGACCCCCATGTGGTGTTCCATGTCCAAAGTACTGTTAAATGTAAATTTTGTCCTGAGATACCTAGGTTTATGCAATACATTTTTTATGGTGAATTGTCTTAGTAGTGGTGGAATAATACAAGTATTTCTTTATTAAATTATTATTATTATTTTACAATATGTTTATGCCCCATTGTTTCCCTTTTGACTTTGTAAAATCTTTAAATCCCAAATCATCCATCACAGGAAGTTTAAAACACTGGTGAGTGACAATATGTTGGATATTAATTTATTTATTATTCAGCGTTCAACAAATAAGTTGTTGTTGCTATGAATATTTTAAGATGTGAATACACTCATTCACTTTCTTACCTTAAGCAGACCAAATCTTCACCTCTTAATAATCCGCGACAGTAATTATATTACTATACAGGCAATACACATTACAGTAGGCATCAACTTTTAAATCTTACTGGCTGTTGGGAATGGCACGGGTATGCCAATGCTACTTCTGTGCAACAGGCAAAATGACAATATGTTTATATCCACAATGTTATTACAGAGATGGATAGGATGCCATTTGTGCAAAAATTTGTGCAAAAAACAATTAATCAATTAATTCCTATAATTAATTCCAATATTAATAATAACCCGAAATTAAAACAGAACAAAATAAAAAAAAAACCTCTTAATTTATTTTACACTCCTAGCCTCCAATATATTGGG
This sequence comes from Polyodon spathula, assembly GCF_017654505.1. Lineage (NCBI taxonomy): Eukaryota > Metazoa > Chordata > Actinopteri > Acipenseriformes > Polyodontidae > Polyodon > Polyodon spathula. The sequence continues at coordinate 47,107,407 of NC_054535.1, read as the reverse complement.
GCATTCAGAATAGAAAGTAGGAGACACTTTTTAACACAGAGAGTTGTGAGGGTTTGGAACCAACTCCCCAGTAATGCTGTTGAAGCTGACATCCTGGGATCCATCAAGAAGCTGCTTGATGAGATTGTGAACTCAATAAGCTACTAACAACTAAACGAGCAAGATGGGCCAAATGGCCTCCTCTCATTTGTAAACTTTCTTATGTTCTTATACACATTTCAGAATACATTACATTATAACCGTGTGCTTGTTATGGGAATGTAGTCAACTTTACTGGAAATTCAATTACTAGCCCAATGAAGAGTTTTCTTTTGTTCTGTTTTAATTTCTTCTTCTTCTTCTTCTTCTTCTTCTTCTTCTTCTTCTTCTTCTTCTTCTTCTTCTTCTTCTTCTTATTATTCTTCTTATTATTATTATTAGAGAAACAGTCTGTCAAAGGTCTTCTTCAAAAATAAATGACTCTAAATAAAATGAAAATGTCAGCAGGACACAAACATTTTCATCAGTGCAATAAGTAGGCCTACAGCTGAAAAAGGCAGAAGTCAAAATGTTTATTTTCTTGATTTAGCTTGTCGTTATAAATTGAAACAAAAGCCAAAAGGAGAACAATGAGTTACAATAATATTTGCTATTAGAAAGCCCACACTGATTAATAAACCTTGATTTGTCATTCATCCTTTGTGACAATGTGCCTCACTGTGTCTTGTTTACTAGGTCATGTCTAACTTAACTCGGTTTATGTATCACATGTATAGAGGTTGCTATATTTTTTTTTTTTTTTGTATACAATTCACGCTGTTGCCAAATATAAATACTGCTTTACTAACTTCATACTGGGATTTCAGCATGTGTAACAGCTTTGTATTTTTTACAGTAAGATTGTTTTTCATTAATTGCTTGCAGATGCCTTCAAGAGAACCGTTGAACGCTTTGGAAAGCTGGACATTGTTATTAACAATGCTGGCATCAATAATGAGAAAAATTGGGAGAAGACAATTGAAGTTAATTTGGTAAACATTTCATTTGATTACAATGGGGTGGGGGTGGGGGGTGGGGGCTGGGTATTTCCCTATAATAGCAATATGTGCTCTGAAGAGTGGTCTTTTAAGTGTGAGCTCTGGAAATGATTGAGGGCAAAATATTAGTGGTTACACATTTTATTTTAATGTCTGGTTGGTTCTTATTGCAGTTATTCAAACAATGTGTTTTTTTTCCCACTTTTGACATACTGTAGTCTATGTTAAGGTGGTTTTAAAAACCAGCAACATCTAGTGAAGAACTACTGTGAACACATTTCCTTTTGTATTCTTGACATACACAATATCTGTTCAATAGATAGTACTCATGTACAGAACTTTAGTTGATCTATTCTGTGTTAGACCAAAGTGAAAGCAAATCTGACAACTAAAACTAAGGAGCAGTTGTAGTACTCAGGTTAAAGCACCTTAACACAGACTAATGACAATGTTAAAAAAGTGAATAAAACACAACATAGTAGTATTCAAGTATTCACAAAAATAGCACTCAGAATGATTGCATACCTCATAAAAAAGTAAGGGCACAGTATACAGTGACTCTCAAAAGTATTCACCCCCTTGGATTTTTCCACATTTTATTGTGTTACAACATGGAATCAAAATGAATTTAATTATTAGTTTTTGCCACTGATCAACACAAAAAAGTCCATAATGTCAAAGTGAAAAATAAAATCTACAGTGTTCTAAATTAATTACAAATATAAAACAGAAAATAATTAATTGCATAAGTATTCACTCTCTTTGCTATGACACACCTAAATAAGCTCTGATGCAACCAATTGAAGTCACATAATTAGTTGAATGAAGTCCACCTGTGTGCAATTAAGATGTTTCACATGATTTCAGGTTAAATACACCTGTCTCTGGGAGGTCCCACAGTTGGTTAGTACATTTCCTAACAAAAACTACATCAGGAAGACGAAGGAACGTTCAAGGCAAATCCGGAATAAGGTTCTTCAAAAGCACCAATCAGGGGTAGGATATAAGAAAATTTCCAAGGCATTGAATATCCCCCAGAGCACAGTAAAGTCCATTATTAAGAAATGGAGAGAATATGACTCAACTGTGAATCTGTCTAGAACAGGCCATCCTCAAAAACTGAGTATCCGGGTGAGAAGGGCACTAGTCAGGGAGGCCACCAAGAGGCCTATGGCAACTCTATTGGAATTATAGTCTTCCATGGCTGAGCTGGTAGACACTGTGCATATGGCAACAATAGCCCGAGTGCTTCACAAAACTGGCCTTTATGGGAGAGTGGCAAAAAGAAAGCCATTGTTGAAAAAAACTCACATCATAGCTTGGCTAGAGTTTGCAGAAGTGGGAGTCTCTGAGACCAAGTGGAAGAAGATTCTATGGTCTGATGAGACCACAATAGAGCTTTTTGGCCTCAACGCTAAGCGCTATGTTTGGCGCAAGCCTAACACCACACATCATCCTGAGAACACCATCCCTACCGTGAAGCATGATGGTGGCAGCATCATGCTATGGGGATTCTTCTCTGCATCAGGGCCTGGAAAGCTCGTGAAGATACAGGGCAAAATGGATGCAGCAAAGTACAGAGAAATCCTGGAGGAAAACCTGCTGAAGTCTGCAAGAGACCCAGGACTTGGGAGGATTCATCTTCCAGCAGGACAATGGCCCCAAACATACAGCCAAAGTCACACTGAAGTGGCTTAAAAACAAAAAGGTCACTTTCCTGGAGTGGCCCAGTCAAAGCCCGGACCTCAATCTAATTGAGAATATGTGGAAAGAGTTGAAAATTGCTGTTCACCAAAGGTCCCCATCCAACCTGACGGAGGTTGAGCAATTTTCCAAAGAAGAATGAACAAAAATTGCAGTGTCCAGATGTGCAAAGCTGGTAGAGACTTATCCAAATAGACTCATGGCTGTAATTGCTGCCAAAGGTGCCTCTACCAAATATTGGCTCAAGGGGGTGAATACTTATGTAATCAATTATTTTCTGTTTTGTATTTGTAAATAATTTAGAACAATTTCTAGATTTTATTTTTCACTTTGATATTATGGACTTTTTTGTGTTGATCAGTGGCAAAAACTCCTAATTAAATCAATTTTGATTCCAAAGTATAATACAATTTTAACCTATTCACTTCAAATGTAAACTGGATTTATGTTCAAAGAACATATAGATAAGTGATAATATTGATGTGTTCAGGATCTATCTCGTCACAGATGACAGACATCAGAAAGTTGACACATGATTGGATCATTAAAATGTGAACATTTAATGTGAACATTGCTTTTCACAGAAAGTCTACAATACTAGCACTACTTTCTGGAATGGAGGATACAGTATTATCAGAAAACATTGAACTAGAAGCATTAACTTAGTTTACTGTACATGAGTGATTTGATACGCATATTACTAAAAAGTGATGAATTTTATGAATGACTGTCATTTTTAAAAATAATTTTATATTTGTTTCATATTTTAATAGACTTCCGTGGTAAAAGGGACATACCTTGGTCTAGAACACATGAGCAAAGAGCATGGCAAGCAAGGAGGTGTGATCATTAATGTTTCATCAATGGCAGGTAAATTGGGTGAATTGCAATACAAGTGTCAAAAGTGTTATGTTTGTTCAAGTACGTAGTTGATAGTGTTTCCAGAGAACTTCAAATACCATTGAGAAGAAATGGAAAATTCTTAGAGAAATAAGTCTACATTCTTTTGAATCTGACACTTCAAACAGAATTATCTAGTGATTGAAAAATAAAACTTCTCACTAGTCAATGCTTTGGGTTTTTTGTGAAGAAAAACTTAGCAGAAAAAAATTGGGGTTTACTATTTTTGTTGAACTAAAAATCTTGATGTGAAATCACACTCTTCTCAAAAAGCGTGTTTCCCACTTTTGTTCCCTATTTAGTAATTGTGTGGTCTTGAATAATAACAGAGCACTTACTACCAGCCACTAGCAAAGTCTGTCTAAACTGCTACCATGACCCCGTTCACACCACTGTGCTGGCCCAGGGCCACCTCAGGGCCGTTGCATATTTAGGGCTGCAGCCCCATTCACAATTGTGGTTTAAGGCGCCTTTACGCATTCACATATGTGACTGAAAAGCAGGCCTATTTGTTCAGTGCAGCACAGTAGCAATGTTATGGTATATATTAAAAAAAATATATATTTGCTAGTGAGTGCTCACAAGTATAAATATTTATTTTCGTAATGGATACTTCACTCGGATGACTTAACAGGTTGTACAGAAAATGACTGACATTCACAAGATAAGTTCACGACTGACAACCTAATACTACTGCTCCCTCATAATGAAAATATGGCATTAAATAATAATTAATTATTCAATAACCAGTTACACCTGGTATCATTTTATACAAAAATAAACTATTATTTAACATTCATTCCATTTACAATAAACATTAATATAATTTACATGACACACGTTTCTTCTCAGTTATACGTATTCGTTTAACCTGCATGAATACCATCTTTGTTTACAAACACGATCGTTAAACTATTATGTTGTTTACTCGTTATTATTATCATTGTCATTATTATTCTCTAGTCCTTAACCATTACAATTAAAGACTGAACATCAGCATTACCCCTGCACTTGAAATGTTACTGAACATATGGCCCTAAAACAAAACCGTTATTCCACATGTAACTATGGCAACTTCATTAAGAGAAGTGCCCCAACGTAAATACAGCAATACACCGTCATATATCAAATAAACTTTTCTCTACAACATGCGCAATACATTATAAACTACTGCTCTATCGCCAGTAGAGTAACATTAACAGTAATCACAATAACAAGCCTTCAGATAATTGCCAGTAAATAAATACCAATTTTACACTTTCACATTTCTAAGTCTAAAGTTACAAGCGTTCAATTTCAAGGTCCACTTAATTAACCATTATTACAACTGTCAATTTAAAAAATGAAGTTTTATTATGTTTACAAGGCAAGCACGTGTTTTATTTTTTAAAAAAATATAATAATAAATATATATATATATATATAATAGATATATATATATAATATATATATTTATATACATAGTTCAATTCAGAGTCAGACATCATCATCTGGATGGCTATTGAAAATAGAGCTTCATCATTCTCCAGCCAGATTGTTGTGAGACGGCGGCGTTGAGTACAGAAAAGTATCCCAATTTTGCTGTTTACGTTTCTGTTCATTCAGTTTATGTTTAGCGCTTCCCATGTGTTCTACAATGGTCTGCCGATGAGTGTAATCTACAGCCTTGCTGCATGAAGTACAAAACAGCACATTACCATCTACGTGAAATTCGCCCTTGCCAAACTCATTGATCCGATCTATAGGGGTGATTGTTATTGTTTTCGGCATCTTTGAACAGCTCTGGATACTGACTGCAGTAAACTGAAGCTTCACTCAACACTGAACTTGAATACCAGAAGAGGTTTTATTAGACAGGAATGTTTACTTAAATGTAAAGCAACGTTGCCTGTGTTAATGTTTATATATGGTATGTGTATTGATTTAGTTACTATCAAAAAAAACAAAAAACAAAAAAAAGCTGTGCATGTTTTTTGCCCCACGCCAAATGTAAAACAAAAAAGTCTCAGACATTATAGAAAATCCCAGTTTGTCCGTGTTATCATAGAAAATTTAATTGGTAATGTGACATGAAAATCTGGCCTATCGGCCTATACTGCTTTGCGTGCATATATATATATATATATATATATATATATATATATATATATATATATATATATATATATATATATGTAAAGGCCGGCCTTGGTCCCGGATTGTAGGCCCTGGGCTACATCGAAAAGGTGGCCTAAATGTAGGCCGGCCCTGGGCTGCCTTTTCTTTTTTGGAGCATTCATATATGAGAAAAGGCTGCCCTGAAGCCACCTATGTCCTATGTGACTAAAATTGAGTTAAAGCAGGAACATGCTGTTTTTACTGATTATATTATATTACAGAGTTACGGATTGCGTAAGTCTACACAAAAGTCTGCCTACATTTTTTGCACAGCCCCTGTAGACTCTTTTACTAAGTAGATGCTGTCTAACTGATCGATTAGAGGCACTACACTATCTGTTTTCCATCAACCATTTTGTTTAACAATGTTGAGGTGCTGTGAATGCAAGACGCTGTTGTATCAGCAGAGCGGGAGTAAAAAATAAATAAATAATGAAGTTTCGGATTACAGTTATTTTTCAAGGTCTGTGTCAGAGAGGGTGGATAATGTGCAGAAGGATCGTTTTGTGTTTTTCTGTAGCATTTACAATCTGCTAAAAAGACATTATTTGAAGGGACAGGGTGAGTGAGTGTAAAGATATCAGTTGTTTTTATGGTATTTTCTTTCCGTTTTGCTATCTTCCAGTTCATTTAATTGTTCTTCATCCAAATAGGCATGTCTACTTACTACTTTTGGGATTTTTGGCTGGTAATTGATCACTCAGTTTTATAGTTACTGTACATCTGTAACTATAAATAAAATCTAAGAAATGATAACATTAATTCACGTTTATTCATGCTTTTTATAACCTATTCACTGATCGCTTACTAGGGCTTTAGTAGAGTAATATAAAAGGGGTTTGATTTGAGGAACGGGGGTGCTTGTGTAACAAGGAATTAGAGACATAAAACTGGACAGCTTGAGAAGAAAATAGCTGGACAAGACATATTTGTAAAACACGCTGAACTCTCATATCTCACCGGGTCAGGCCGCATACGCAGCGCTGAGCGGCTAGAGAATGAGAGACAGAACAAATAAAGACAGCTCTCAGTCCAGGTCGTTAGCCATGGCGGCATCTCTTAGCTGCTGGTCGAACAAGGAGAATGAGAAGACAAACATAAAAGATACTCTCAATGAGAGACATAAAAGACACAGGGATAGATTCATCACTACTGGGTTCAGCAACCCCAGGAAGCGTGGCTGACAGCTAGGCATCGTGGGGAGTTAGGATAAAATGTCTCGGTCTGTGTTGGAGAACCCCCCCCCCCCCCCCCCCCCCCCCCCCCCCCCCCGGTGGGGCCCGGCTTGGCAGGTGGGGACTTGACCAGCCAGAAAGGGCAGAAAGGTGCTTGGACCTGAAAAGAAACTAGGGAGATGGGATAGCAAGATTGTGGCCTTGGTGAGGCTAGCGCATGAGCTGTGACAGAATAGTTGTGGCCGGGAGTCCCCTCTAGCGAGGAACCACCGGGGACGGCAGTGACTTGGACAGGAGGCCGACCTAGTCAATCGGAGGAGTAAAACTCCCCCCCCCCGAGGGATCCCTGTGCAGATGGAGTGGTATTAGAAATAAGAGGAAGTGGAGGAGGAGGATAAAAACAAACACAGATGGATGGTTGAAGCAGTGCTGAGTGTATAAATAACAAAGGGATTGACAAGTAAACTGACCCCCACCCCACCTGGAAGTAGTTTGCGTGGCTAATCCCACCCCCGCTGAATGCTGCCAGGGAGGCTAGAGAAGCTGAATGCAGCTATAACACCTGGAAACTCCACTAGGGAGCGCCCTCTACAACGTCCACCGAATTACACCTAAAGGTTAACATTTATTTACAGGTAATTTTCACTGCTCCATGTGAAAACTTTAATGCAAGTAATGCCTCAATGATACCAGAAAGATTTCAGCCCAGAAAATTAGATTTAAATAGTGCACCTATCAGTAGTTGAAGCCTGGTTTCCAAATGAACTAATTATTGCCCACTTTATCGTGCACACTATAATTATCACCCTTTAGAAAATACAGTGTGAATAAAGCTCATCGCATTAAGCGGCGTGCCTCATTTAAGTACATTATTATACATTACAATACAAATCACATATTCATTCTAATTACCATAGTGTGGCACAATAAAATCAGGGTGCACTATAATGTGACACTGTTTAGAGCAATAATGAATAAAATTGCAATATTAAATACAGAAATCATGAACGTGCACACTAATTGCAATTATGGTGCACCATAATGTTTACTGCCCTTTCATAAATGAGGTCCTTAGTCTTCACAGATTGTATAAAGATTGTCTGACATAGCAGTTTTGCTCCACTGAAGGTATTCTTTGATTCAAATTGCTGTTACATAATAATGTGTGATTGATAAGATAATACACACTATTTGTTAGATGATCAGTCTTCAGCTAGACTTAAGCTAGTGGTTGCTTTAAACTTTTGTAAGAAATCTAACACCCACCCACAGCCTTTCACTGTACTTTTAGACCATTTGACTTCAGAGACAGCTTGAATCCATCAAAAAAATGTCCTGGGGTCCCTGCCAGTTCTTTCAGAACATTTTAGCTGAGTGAAAACTTATGAATCAATGCGTCAAAACAGCAGGCATATTGAAACAATTCAAATAGAAATGTGAGTTTTTGTGAACATAAACAAAGCCTGCATGGGACCATGGTCATCTTAGATCGAATGGTTTGTAAACATAAAGTAAAATGCCCAGGAGTTAAAACAATATGGCAGTGAAATGGTTCAATTCTACTGGACACCACATGTAATGGAACACATGTAATGGAACACATAGAGCATCTTAGAATACACTATTTGAATGTGAGTGTACTTCATTAATACAGCTGGAGATTAAAACCAATCACCCCAGAGAAGCAATGCTCAGGAGTAATCCCAGAATAACCATGGTAGGTGGTTGATGTAATCCGGGGTGATTCCCCGGTGCTTTAAGTTGTCCAGTAAAATGTAGTTGTGGCTTATGACAACATGTCTGACTTATTACATTTCAAAACACAGTTTATTCACTCATTACACTATGTAACACAATTTTTGTTCCTGTGTAGTAAGTGTTATTTTCTAATTGCTTATGCCTCAAAAGTATAAGAAATGACTATTATTCCCCACAAACTTTGCTTTTGTGACAAGGACAGTGATATTTCAAAATATCACTATTTCCAATGGGAAAACAGACAAATGTGTGTCTTTTCGTTCACATAAAGTCAGAAAAAAACAACATATGAATCCAAATTAACATGTATTTATACTAAAGTAATACAAAAATGACTACAAAAGATTTAGAATTGAGTAGTTTTTCGAGATTTACGATTATACTGTATTTACTTTTGTAGTCATTTTTGTATTACTTTAGTATAAATACATGTTAATTTGGATTCATATGTTGTTTTTTTCTGACTTTATGTGAACGAAAAGACACACATTTGCCCGTTTTCCCATTGGAAATAGTGATATTTTGAAATATCACTGTCCTTGTCACAAAAGCAAAGTTTGTGGGGAATAATAGCCATTTTCTATACTTTTGAGGCATAAGCAATTAGGAAATAACACTTACTACCCAGGAACAATATATATATATATATATATATATATATATATATATATATATATATATATATATATATATATATATATATATTATTTACACGGTGTTATCAGTTCCATTAAATGTAACCTGGCTGGAGCTTAATTTTACTGATTATCAACAAGTTCTATTCAGCCCTTTCAAGCCTTTCAATCAATTCACAGGGATAGGTCTATCATCAACAACAACTTTCACTGCCTCTCACCTGGGAAAAGTTTCGCTTGAATTTCCACAGAATACTACACCAATCTGTCAGTGAGCTTTACCTATCTTATTTTTTTTTTTACCACAAATTAATTTACATTTATATGCATGAATAAACTAAAGACATTGGTGCAATGCTATGTTGAGAAACAAAGTCTTGTAAGCAAGTAGCTTAAACAATAGGCATAGTAATGTTAAACCCCTGCATATTTATAGTTGGTATATAGTCGGCATACAAAGTGTGACTTATGAAGCACAATACTTGCAATTAAACCTTTAATACACCTTAAGGGTGTTCAGGGTCTGTATATTTAATGATACAAAGGTGATAGTGAAATGAATACATATGTACTGTATGCCTCAGGATATAATCAAGTCAAGTGAGCAAGCTGATAACATTCCCTACATATTAAATGTTTGGACCTTATTCATATGGCATCATCTTACTAAGTAGTACATTATAGTCCCAACTTCAAGAACATTTAATCAAAGAGGTAAAACTTCAAACAACCTAGGAGGTCGATTTGATCAAGTTGTACCCCTTCAAGATAACTCACAACTATATTTTTTTGGAGAATTTTACAGCATTGTGAAAACAACTTGGGTTTCATCAATCACCTATTATTGGGTCTAACTCTGGGATCCCCAATCCTGTAAAGTGCTCAAGGAAAATCCATCTGTGGCTTATCCCGACAGGTTAAAGGTTGAGAATGTAGCGAAACGTTGTACATTATAGTTGTATATTCTCGTACAGAATGTAACACTAATGGTAAAGTATACTGATGCTATAAACATGTAGATTGAGGGTTGGGGGGCTGCACAGCAGTCAATAAATGGAATAGAAATATTCTTAAGGATGTTAGGAGTGGTAGGTTTGGTTTGAATCAAAGTCATATTAGCTTTCCTTGTGCACAAGACTTCAGGATATCTGAGACTTAGTTCATGTTTAATGTTTTCACCACGTGTTGCATAATTGTCCAAACAAACAGTACTTCTCTCCCGACACCTACAATTACTTGTTTCACTGTAATTTAAGAACCATATAGTTTAAGTGATTTGATATGTAACTAACAATGTGCATGCTGTATTAAACTCAGTGTTTTGGTAATATATATGTTTGCTTTCTTTCATTTTAGCATTTTTGCATTCCCCACACCAACCAGTATACACAGCCACAAAATATGGTGTTGTTGGATTTACAAGAGCCATAGCTGTGAGTACATATTCCAAACTTGCTTTACAAGATAGCCTTATCCTGTCTGTATTGCACATGAACTCAAAGTCCAAGTTCTATAGATAACTTACTGCATGTGAAGATTTTTTTTTTTTAAAACTGTTTGTATTTGTCAGTAATTTAACTTTGCATTCTGGAGATCAGACTTGAATACTGTCAATGTGTTCTTGTTTTAATAAAACATTAGCAAGTGACATTTTCATTACTGTGGGTAAAAAATATATATGGTTCACTAGCCCTACTGGTAATCTCCAAGAATGCATACATTGATAGTAAATATTTTATTTAATACCAAAGTTCATGTTCAGATATGCGCCGATCAAATAGTAAACAAAGGCAATGTCTGTTGTTACTGATTAACCTATACAGTATGTCGGTAGCAACAACAGACTTTTGTTACTACAACACTGCAATTGATATTCTATTTCCATTAACTTACACACAACACTACTCTGCTGAATTGTTTCTGTGACTTTAGTGCTTTCTTTAATGAATACATTTATCAGGGCATCAGTGTCATTTCTGATTGACCCCCCCCCCCTCCTCCTCCTGCCTCCCTGTCTTTTTTTGACAGGTGGTTAAGCACATAAAACTTACAAAATGTTAGTCAGTGAATCAGCTTGTTTTAGTATTGACCAGCACAACCACAATTTCCTATATAAAATACTCAGCACTTAAGAGATGTGCAGAATTTTGCATTAGAATTAATGAAAGAAGTAAACTAGAATCACTTCAAAGTTGAACACTGAACCTAACATAAGTTGGAGAATGAGCCAATCAATTGAGTAGGATTACTTTACAGTTCATTTGTGTTATTCTTACTAAATGATCGTAAGTGACATTGCTTCTGGGTAATCAAAGCTCAAAGGCAGCTACAGTGATCTGAGTTTACAGTTTTACAGTGCAATTAGCTATGTCATGAAAAGATTATCTTCTCTCTACTCCCTAATTTTACTAACCCTGTGCTATCTCTAATATAATTTCCCAAACACAGAATATCTGCCAATCAGGTGTACACTTTTTGATTTATTTGTTTGTGTTTATTTATTGCAGGAAGCATCCGAGATAGAAAACTATGGGGTGCGGATAAATGTGCTTTGTCCTGCTTTTGTGGATACACCACTCCTCCAGTCAATTGATCAGGAAGAAAAGATGGGGAAATTTTACAAACACAAGGATGAGATAAAACAAAGAATGGATATTTATGGGATATTACAGTAAGTAATCGATTAGAATATATGAACCCTATTACCTGTGTTATGTATTACTGTTGTTGGATTCTTTAACAGTAGGTAAGAATAGGTGTAATTTCCCACATTTATAGACTTTCTGGAATGCAAGTTTAACTTTTTTGTCTTTAATTAGTGATATCAAATATAAAAATGTTAGCCTTGTTTGTCGGGATGCTTTGTTAGGTATTTTAAAATTGCATAATATTTCACTTTTCATCCAAAATGCTGTATTGAGCCTGATTCTAAAAGCTTTATCCCTTGAATTAATTAAATGTTTTTTTTTTTTTTTTTTTTTTTTTTTTTAAATATATAAATAAAATGAGGTTTGATATGCATTAAACTGTTTCAGATTGGTGTTAAATAACCTAACAACAGTCAGAAGAGTTTGATGAATACCAGCTGCATTGATCAGGATGCCTGTAGTTTAGTAATCACTGTCTGTAGAATCGCCATCAAAACCCTTTCATTCAGACTACTCAAACCCAATGGATCATGTAAAGGGCTTTTTGATATCGGTGCTCAAAAAATGTCTATGAGATTCAGAATACAATATCAAAGTCTCATTTGTTATATTATTGTTATTATTCTCTGGAAAATATTCAGAACAGGTGTGAAATTTCCCTGTTATTGACCGGTACTTAGTACCGGGACTTATTTTAATGGCAATTCTGGGTACCGGAACTTATTTTATCTGCTTTTTATCCAACACATATGCATTCTGTTCACTCTTTCACAATCCATTAGCGCAACATTTCTCAAATGCGGCCACCAGTGAGATTTTGTGCGGCCAAAGCAGCCCCCCAGTAGCCACCAGTAACTCCTCTCTTTATCACCCTTTATCAGCACCGCTGTACAGCTTTCATTCAGCACAGTCCATGCTGCTTGCATTTGATTCCACATGCTGCTTCTGTTTCTCTTAGCTGCTATTGGCCAGCATTAACATAGTCACTGCATGTTGATTAGCTGAGCTTCATTCTGGTCCTATTTCATTTCGGTATGGCATCACAAATCTCTGCCCATTTCACTTTGTGTCAGTGTTCACTAGTTGATCAACGAGAGAAGACTTTAGCAGTGCGATGTAAAAAGCGGTGTGAAGTAATTATTATTTTTAATGTGGCGGACAAACTCTAAATATTTGGCGACCATTGATACACTTCAATTTGAAGGCACAAATCCATGTCAGTGTCCGTGTGGCAAAGTCCCCGCCCCCCCCCCCCCCCCCCCCCCCCCCCCCCCCCCCCCCCCCCCCCCCCCCCCCCCCCCCCCCGTGTGTATTTTGTGTTGTATGTTGTGTGTTCGGTGAGTGGAGAATGGGATTGGAGACAGAGGTAATAATAAAATAATAACGTAAAGTAAATCATAAATTCATCTCACTGTGTTTGTCTGTGTAGTTTGTTTTTATTTTTCTCTTTGTTTTGGCTGCCAGTGCCGTGCCCTGTTTTATTTTATAATAATATACCGTGCAGCAGCGCATCCATTTATCATTTCCTCTCGCAGTACTGTGTGTTTCTTCTGGTCTGACGTCCCCACTACAGTCGTCTTTGTGGTGTCAGAACCGGGACAACAGCGCCTCCAGAACTCAGGCCAGGAGGAGTACTGCAGAGGAAAAATCTGTATTGAAGGGCAATGGCAGAAAACGCCATCAGGCTGAGGGACTGGATACAGGACAATGCTGGGCTGGAGGCCCAGTCCATGCCCATAGCCATCCGGGTCCTGTGGCTGATGGATAGGGAGCGATGGGATGCGTATGAGAGGGATCACATGCCAAACTCCCTGGAGGAAGGGATGGAGTTGGTCCTCTGTTACCTGGAGAGAGCTATAAATAGAACAGCAGTCCAGGTAGCAGGGTCTCCAGCGCCCAGCTGAGGGGACCGCGAGAGTCCAGCGCCTAGACGGGGGGACCGTGGGGATCCAAAGCCCAAGAGGAAGCTGTTCCCACTTCCACCAGCAGAGGGTGAGTGCCTCCTTGTATCACTTCCCCTACCATCACCTCCTGGAGGAGAGGAACAGGTGCTTCCTCTGCCTCCATCACCTTCCCCTACAAGTGAGGGAGAGCTGCACCAGTCCCCTGCAAGTGTGGGAGAGCCACACCAGTCCCCTGTAATAAGGATAGACTCCTTCGCCGCTAGGAGACTACATGCCGCTCCCACCTCCGCCGCCAGGAGACTACATGCCACTCCCACCTCCGCTGCCAGGAGACTACACGCCTCCACCACCTCCATCGGCAGGAGCAGAGCAGCAGGAGCTGTCTCGGCCTCTGCCACATTGACTGGCAGGAGACTACATGCCTCCGCCACCTCCATCGGCAGGAGCAGAGCAGCAGGAGCTGCCTCTGCCTCCTCCACCACCAGGAGCAGAGCAGCAGGAGCTGCCTCTGCCTCCGCCACCTCCACTAGCAGAGGGTGAATGCCTGCTGGGTCCCCGTCCACCAGCAGAGGGTGAATGCCTGCTGGTATCACTTCCCCCACTAGCAGAGGATGAATGCATGCTGGTATCACTTCCCCCACTATCAGGGGGAGAGGAGCAGGAGCTGCCTCTCCCTGCACCAGAAGGACCAGGAATAGATGCTGGTGGTCCTCAGCAGCCCTTGCATAGGCTGCTGAGGAAAGCACGGGGAAGAACCGCCCAGCCGCAGTGGCCGAGAAGAGGGTCAACACCCACACCCCAGCTTGCCTGACTCCCTGCCTCGCTTCACCCAAGGATGCCTGCCTCGCTTTGCCCAAGGATTCCTGCCTCGCTTCGCCCAAGATGTATATATATATATATATATATATATATATATATATATATATAATATATATATATATATATATATATATATATATATATATATATATACACGTATATCTTTCAAATAGTGGGTAACCTTTTCTTTTGTGGGAAAGTGTAAAAGCCCGAAAATCGGGATCTTTTATATATATATATATATATATATATATATATATATATATATATATATATATATATATATATATATATATATATATATTTATTTATTTATTTTCATTTATCTACACATCCTACCCCACAACTTCCAAGTGAAAAAAGAATAAACATATTCAGAATCAACTATTTATATTACATAATTGTTGATAATCTGCCAGTGCTAACTGTTTATTAAAGCAGTTTATTGCCTAGTGTCAATATTGAAAGTGCTATTGCTCTTTAATGTCACTCAGTTGCCAATAGTGAAAAAAAAAAGTTATATATATATAGCACACCCATATCCCGCTCTATAGCAGGGGTGGTCAAACTTCCTCTCACCCTACGAGCCGCATCCCAACATTTTCATATGGCTGAGTGTCGCAAGACACATACGTTAAAACATTAAGAGGTAGATGCACTAAGATGGGCAAACATTCCGTAATCTGCATTTTCATTACAATAGTTCACAAAGTGCACATTTTGTCAATGTAAGAAATATGTTAATGAAGAGAGCCGCAATATGCTAATTTATGTCTAATTTGTATCATCTTGGCGAGATTTCTAACAATAGTTGTGCAACATTTTTTTAAATAAAATAGCGGCATTTGAGTTGTGGTCTGCTACAGCAGAGGGTGCCCAAAGGATAATGTCTATGCATGCCAGGGTGCAAGGATCAAAACTGTATGACTTCAAGGCGTGGGTAAATAGACTATTCACCTTAAAAAGCTGTACAATTGACAAAAATAAATAAAATTTGGCATGGAAACATGTCCAGAACTTGTACATTATGCTTATGAGACTACAGCACTAAAAATCCTGTTTGTGACATAACCTAGTGCAACTTTATATGTAAAGACCATACCACCAAACAATTCTTTATTATCTGAGAGCTGCTGGAAGTAGCCATGGCAATGTTTTCTGACCAAGTAGGAAAAAATATGCATACAGTAGGAGGGGTTTATAGACATTTGTTCAAAAAACAGTAGCTTGCTGCAAGACATAACGCAGTTGAAGGTGGAACCCCAATAACAACAACATACACATAACCACATTCTACTGGTGAGAGCCTTGTACTGTCCCTGTGGATTTCGGATTCAGGTATTTTATTCAGGTTGATTTGGTAATTGGTAATTGGTTAAGTGTTCATTATCCCCTGCACCTGGCTGTCATTGTAAATTAGAGCCAGGTGCAGGGTATTTAAAGAAAGGGGGGAGGGTTCTATGGTTTTACTATTTATAGGTATGTGTTTGGGTAAAATGAACATTTTTGTTTTATTCTATAAACTACTGACAACATTTCTCCCAAATTCCAAATAAAAATATTGTCATTTAGAGCATTTATTTGCAGAAAATGACAACTGGTCAAAATAACAAAAAAGATGCAGTGTTGTCAGACCTCGAATAATGCAAAGAAAATAAGTTCATATTCATTTTTAAACAACACAATACTAATGTTTTAACTTAGGAAGAGTTCAGAAATCAATATTTGGTGGAATAACCCTGATTTTCAAGCACAGCTTTCATGCATTTTGGCATGCTCTCCACCAGTCTTTCACATTGATGTTGGGTGACTTTATGCCACTCCTGGCGCAAAAATTCAAGCAGCTCGGCTTTGTTTGATGGCTAGTGACCATCCGTCTTCCTCTTGATCACATTCTAGAGGTTTTCAATGGGGTTCAGGTCTGGAGATTGGGCTGGCCATGACAGGGTCTTGATCTGGTGGTCCTCCAGCCACACCTTGATTGACCTGGCTGTGTGGCATGGAGCATTGTCCTGCTGGAAAAACCAATCCTCAGAGTTGGGGAACATTGTCAGGGCAGAAGGAAGCAAGTTTTCTTCCAGGACAACCTTGTACTTGGCTTGATTCATGCGTCCTTCACAAAGACAAATCTGCCCTGACAACTTTGCAAGAGCCACAGGCTTTTATGGCCAAGGCTGGTCAAAGTGTGCATGTGACAACAATATCCCAAGAACTCCACAAATCTGGCGTGTATAGTAGGATGGCAAGAAGGAAGCCATTACTCAAGAAAGCCCACCTTGAATCCCATTTAAAGTTTGCAAAACACTCAGGAGATTCTGTAGCCATGTGGCCAAAAGTTTTGTCGTCTGATGAAACTAAAATTGAACTTTTTGGCCTAAATGCAAAGCGTTATGTTTGGCGCAAACCCAACACAGCACATTACCCAAAGAACACCATTCCTACTGTGTAGCATGGTGGTGGCAGCATCATGTTGTGGGGATGTTTCTCATCGGCAAGGACTGGGGCGCTTGTCAGGAAGGAAAATGAATGGAGCAAAGTACAGAGAAGTCCTTGAGGAAAACCTGCTGCACTCTACAAGAAAGCTGAAACTGGGATGGAAGTTCACCTTTCAGCATGACAATGACCTAAAGCACACAGCCAAAGCTACACTGGAGTGGCTAAGGAACAAAAAGGTAAATGTCCTTGAGTGGCCCAGTCAGAGCCCTGACCTAAATTCAATCAAAAATTTGTGGCATGACTTGAAGATGGCTGTCCATCAATGCTCCCCAAGGGAACTGACAGAGCTTGAAGAGTTTTGTAAAGAAGAATGGTCAAATATTGCCAAATCTAGGCATGCAAAGTTGGCAGAGACCTATCCCAGCAGATTCACAGCTGTAATTGTTGCCAAAGTTGCTTCCATCAAGTATTAACTCAGGTGGGTGGAGACTTATCCCATTATGATCTTTCAGTTTTGTATTTTTAATATATAAAGTTTTTATTTTTTTCTCAATAAAAAACTTTTTTCCCCTTAACAGTGTGGAGTATGGTATGTAGATAAGTGGAAAAAAAATCCTCATTTAAATGCATAAAACTAAGGCACTGACACAACAAAATGTGAAAAAGGTTCAAGGTGGTGTAGACTTTCTATAGGCACTGTATATAACCTTTTGTCTGATATACATCTTTCCTAAATGTAGCAAATAATACAAGGAAAGTAGTTGCAATTCTTTAAACAACCTAAAAAACCTCAGTGGAAACCCAGTTTAAGAAAACTGTACGATACCAGTAAGTCACATAAGGCCAAATTGGAACTCAGACAGATATTTAAATATGCCCTCTCATATATTAATTATGTTACTTGCATTTGGAATAAGAATTTTTCTGGCTAAAAGAAAACTACATGGAAATGCACACAACCCGAAAGTACTACCAAAATCAATCAATCAATCAATCAATCAATCAATCGATCTTTATTTTATATAGTGCCTTTCATAGTGGAATACCATCACAAAGTGCTTTACAAGATGCAGTAAATACAAGAAAATCCATAATACTTCAATAGAGAAATGCATAATACATGATATACAGTGGAAAGTACATAATACATAGTACACTGAATACAGTGGAAAGTGCATTACACATGATAGTAGCATAATACATGAAATAGTATACTAATTACAGTGGAAAGTGCATAATACATGAAATAGTACAATAAACACAGTGGAAAGTGAATAATACATGAAATAGTACAATACAGTGGAAAGAGCAATAGTAGCAGCAGCAATAACAGATATCAGGCTTAAGGAGTATGGAAAGCAAGAGAGAGGGATCCGGGACAGAAAGGCAGGGACAGACTTTGAAGATGTTTCTAAGATGATAGATGGAAGATTTGCCCACAGAGGAGATGTGGGCATCAAAGGAGAGGTTGCTGTCCAGAAGTACACCAAGGTTTTGTACTGTGGGGGAAGGCAGCAGCAGACAGTTTCCGAGGTTCAGGTTTTTCTATGTTGATATTCTTAAGTTGACTTTTAGATCTTACTAGAAGGAGTTCAGATTTGTTAGTGTTCAGTTGAAGAAGATTGGCAGACATCCGGACCATGGCAGAGGGGCTACCAGGGTCGAGTTTTAAGTAGAGCTGGGTGTCGTCAGCATAGGAGTGAAACATGAGGTTGTGTTGGCAGATGAGGTGGACCAAGGGAAGCATGTAGATATTGAAGAGAATGGGCTCAAGAACAGATCCTTGGGGGACACCTCAAGTGACTGGGTTTGCAACACCACTGCGTCCAGCACAAAAAACAGATATAGCAGGCGTCCGGATAGGTAAGAGGACATCCAGGAGAGACCGTTTCCAGAGATTCCAGCATACTTCTGAAGGCGGGCAAGAGGAATGCCATGATCTGTGGTGTCAAAAGCAGCTGTTAGATCAAGAAGGACAAGCACATAGGGAGCAGCAGCATCAGCATTGAGCAGGAGATCATTCACAATCTGGAGCAGAGCAGTTTCAGTACTGTGAACCGGCCAGAAACCAGACTGTAGACATTCAAGCAGGTTGTTGTCCGTGAGATGTTTCATCAGCTGCCTGGCTACAGCCAGTTCGAGAGTTTTTGAGAGAAAAGGGATTGTGGAGATGGGACGCAAATTAGATAAGTCAGCGGGGTCAAGGGAGGGTTTTTTGAGTACCGGCGTAACTGCGAGCTTGAGGGCAGCAGGAACCGAGCCAGAGTTCAAGGACAGGTTGAGAGTGTGCATAATGGAGGGAGCAAGATCAGAAGAACAGAGACGGACAAGGTTAGTCGGTAAATAGAGTGAGAATTATTTTCCATGGAAATTACCCCACTCAAACTGTTGTGTTTTCCTGTGTTTCAGGCCATCGTTAATTGCTGAAGGGATGCTGAAGATCATTAATGATAACAGCCTGAATGGAGCAGTTATGAAAATTACCACATCCAAAGGGATTCACTTTCAGAGTTATGAACCAATGTCTTCATGAACAATGCAGTGCAGTTTGACCACTATACATAAATACAGGCTATGGAATTTGGAAAACTTAATTACTGTTTGGACTGTGATTAAGATCTATTTGTACTGAAAATTCTATATAAGGTTAAAAAATGTATGCTTTTAAATTATTTTCTTGACGGTAATTGTTAATCAAAATCTGTAGTTTTAAAAAAAAAAGTTATCATTTTAATTATGTCTTATTTCATGTTAACTGTGATGAAGTATGTTTAAATGCAACATTTTGAATCAATACTGAAAAGTTGGAGAATTAAATTGCTCTCAATAATATGTACTTTTCTTCAGTATTTTGCTGATTTTAAATAGCATTTTAAAAGAACTTGGGAAATCATTAGATGAGTTAAGAATCCCAGGAATTCTTGACCAACGATCAAAGATGGGAGTAACTCAAGGTTATTCTGTTACAACCCATATGAGAAGTGACTCCTCTTTCCTAGGCCTGGCTCGATTCGAAAATAGTTTATGAAACTGCCCGTTCAAGATTTATGCAAAACGTTCTGTTTAATTTATGTCAGCAGCAACAACATTTGTTTCATGAAATTGGTAATCATTTTGTTGCTTGAAATCAGAAACCATGCCATTTAAGATAGAATACAAATTAGTCTGTTTAACCAAAGAATCGGCATGTGTTTAGTTCCAATCAAAATGAAGGCAAATGGCTGTCACCCAAGTATTTTAAACACAATATTGACCTTCTCTAGCTGGTGAGAGTCTGGGAAACTTTGAAATTGCAATGGGAGACATTACACTTTCATTAATTACAGGCTTTTATTTAATGCCTGGCAAATAAGCAAGGGCGGCTCCAGATATAATTAAAGCATCCTACCCACCCCACTCCCCCCTGGGGGTTGGGGGGCTTAGCCTCTGGGGAGTGGAGCCAAGGAGAACATTTTGGGATTACTAAACTCTGTAAACCCAGAGTAACTTCATTTTTGCTTCTGTAGCAATTGTGATCTCTGAAGTCATTATCATGACTGAGCAATAATATAAATACAGACATTGCTAATGTACCTGATCCTGTGTATTGTGCTGTGTTATTATGAGTGTGTATATGAGAAATAACTTTAAATCAACACATGCCAAGTTATGCCACGCAAGGTACAAATGAGAAATAAAGACAGCAACTTTAAACTAAAATTAAATGAACAAAACACATTTGTTGTGTTTAAAATGTGTATAAGATTTTTCACTGTGCAAAACTGCATTTGAACTTTTGTTCAACTTTCTAGTTAACAAAAAAAAAACAAAAAAACTCCCTGATGCCTGTTTTAAGAGTGCTGAGTGATAAAGCATAATTTAAAAAACAGTTGGCTGTAGACTTTGTAGAACAATAAAACATACTCATAAGCTTTGGGTAAAACTGTTATACATCGCATCCATTCTTAATCAGTTTTCAGAACATTTCTGCACTAAATGTCCATCAATACTGCCAAAAACTTAAGGTACAATTTCAGTAAGTCTTTCAGCACTAAGAAGTTACACTATCCTAGGAAAATTAAATAAACAGTATCCATACTAGAAAAAAAGACAAATTGCAAGATATACACATAGTATATGAGATCAATTTACCGCTATGTTGTTTTCCTAGACCAGTATACAGGTCTGCAGTGTTGAAATAATTAAAACATGAAATAGCTTTACATGATTTTCCTACATCGTTAAACAGCTATCTACCTGTGAACACATGTTGGTTACAAATCTCATTAGCTACTTATTTAAATCAAATGTAAATTAATGTATAAAAAAGCACAATAACATGATCATGATAAAAATCAAACTCATGAAAGTAAACTGATGTATATGAATTCTGATCATTGTGTCTGGATCATTAATTTATCTACATTCTGAAAACGGAACTCTCTGGATGAGGTTTTTTTATTATTATTATTTATTTTTTATTATTACTTATTTAGCAGACACTTTTATCCAAAGTGACTTACAGAAAATTAAACAAGATATAAAAGCATTGCAGGCAATAGAAATGCACAAACAAACACATATATACAACATGTACAAAATAAGTTTAAATAAAGGAAAACACATAGGAAATTACAAATAAAGATTGAATCAGTGGGTTTTGAGAAGACGGTGGAAAGCAGTAAAAGATTGAACAGTCCTGAGGTTAACCGGTAGCTGGTTCAACCACAGAGACACAAAGGAAGAGAACAAGGTGAGAGGGAATATAAGGAGACACGAGGGATTAGAGATATAGGTAGGGGCAGTATGATGAATTTTAGCCCAGGTTTGTTCTCACCCCTAGACTAATTCTCATGACGGGTTTGAGAATTAGCCCAAGCTAAAATTTGAACGGGTGAGAAATAGCCTACGTTAGCTGGGGGTGAGCATTAGGCTGTGATACTAGTGATAACGTTAAAACATTTGTTACAAATTACCAGAGAGAGAAAAATACTCGTCTCTCTCTCTTGCTAGCCTGTAATTATAACTAACAACAAAGCTGTGTGCAGAGACAGTGCAGATTAGGCCAAAACAAGTTGATTATATGATTATCACCTGGATTGCATTAGCTACCTACACAATCTGCATGATGGGCTTAAAAGAAAAGTGGAATTTAGCCCTTATGGCAGAACTGCCCCTGCAAATAAGAAACTCATTACATGGCTTTTTCATTGAGGTTGCAACTTAAAGTTTAGACTTTAAAAAGCAATAATTAATATAGTAATTAATAAGACTCTTGGTATTGATCAAAGGGCTTTATAATTTCTTTAACATGGGGGTAGATTAAATCTAAAATCTGTTCTTTAGCTAAAGCGGGATAAATGTATGAAAAATAAAATGTATACAAGGCTGCCCAACTCAGGCATTGTAGAATTAGGTAAAGCAAGTCCTTTTCCAAAGACAGCTTTGACGTTACTTTTATACAACACACTTGAAGATTTACATTTAATAAACGATAGACTATACAAGTGTTAACGACACAAAACTAGATGAAGTATTGTGCCTGTCGTAATAGTCGCAAACCAGTCAGAAGTCTAGGGTGAAATGTACTAAACAAGCGTAATGCTGTTAGCGACTTTTTAGAGTATGCTTTGCGGCAGGAGTTTTTCTTTGCTGTTCAGCCTTAGATGAATATGTAATATGGGCGTTTCTGCATATATTCGAAAAAGAGGGTGTAGATAGTGTAAATGAGGGTTCTCAAATATTATAATAAGATGTACTAAAGCACTGAACCACTGACTAACTTAAATAAAAACTGACAGTATACATTTGGCTATAGGATACTCATGATAATACGAATTAGTGGTTGGTATATTTGTTGTTGGTACATTGAAATTTGTATTAACGAGAATTAAGTTTCATAACTTGTCAATGCGGCACCATGATCTATTTTTCGTTAATTGTCTAGGCTATTAAGTAGGCTAAGTTAATAATAATAATAATAATAATAATAATAATAATAATAATAATAATAATAATAATAATAATAAAAAACACTAAGAATCATTTTGTTTTAATTTAAAATAATTTTTTATTTGCTTTGTACACCACTGTACAATGCAGCAGCATGGTTTATTTTGAGTTAGCGGTAGCCTACAGGTTAAAGTAAAAAGAAAGTGTGATAGGTGTTCATTTGATTTTACTACTGTACTTTATACTGTATAAGTGTACTATACAGATTTATATTTTTTTCATAATATAATGTGTAGCCTACCCAAAACACATTAGTGTTAGTTCAGCAGAATTATTTATACATTTAAAATACATTGAGCACTATAAATTTGTGTGATTTTATTGTATTTTTTTAAACCCGACACCTCCTTATGTTGGACAAACATATGCGGTTTAGCAAGGGGCTGCTGTATGACTATGAAAAGCTTTTTGACAGAAACACATTGTTTATTTGGGGTTGAAGGTGGGGCCCCGACTATAGAATCTGATGGGATTCAACTGCCTCTCATTATTTATTTGAAAAAATGACACACGAATCTTGCAATGCTAGAGACCTCACTAAGATGATTCAACAAATATTTACATGAGTATATTGCAGCTGTCTTTATTGACATATTTTCTCTTAGTACATGTGACAAAAAGAATACTTTACGAATTGTTGCAACAGAAATGCAAATTGTGGTATGTTTGTACTGCGACTGGTCCATCTTAGTACACCTACCCCTTAGATTTTAGTACTTTTTATTGTTTTTATTATTTAAAGAAACAGTACTCAAATGCACAGTAAAAACTGTATAATCCTATCGCTCTACATACCAGCATTCTGTATCTGCAAAATCTGGCATTCCTGACCAAATCCTTATTGAAAATAATGGCATGATACCTTCTACAATCTGGAAACCTGTCTATTATGGAATCTGGCATGATATGTAAGTCTTGTCTGTCTAAAACCAATGTAAACCTGACTGTCCAGTCTGGCATCAAGTCCCATGATTTTTCTTTTCTAAGTAATCAAGTATATTGCGTAAATACACTTATGTCCTGTGGGTATGGTACATCTGCAGTAAAATACGTGTTTACATAATGGAGAGTACAATTACAATGAGTACAATTCTTGAATTACAGGGTATATCTGGACATTATTCCAAATGTATGTAGTTTAATTGAGTTTTTCAAAGTGCAAATAGTTTGTCATTTATTCTTTTTTTTTCTAGGTACAGTATTGGATTTTAAAGTAGCTACCACTATAAAACTAGGACACTATATTTTGGTTGCACAGACAAATGATTTTGCAACACTTACTCATCTTGTTGTACAGCAGCAAAACAGGAAAACTGACCTCAAATGTTCAGACAAATGAGACTTACAAAGACGGAAGGAAACAAATGGACTGTTGAAATATCTAATGTCATCACTTTATCCCGAGGACCAGGTTTACTAGAGTAACACATACAGTGAATATGTTGTAATTCAGAGATTCCAATTAAAATAACACAGTTGTATAACTCACTGACCATTTTACCTCACAGTATTACATTTCAAAAGTCAAGATGAGGCATAATCAATCACTGGTTCATTTCCCAAACTGAAATCAGGCAATACATTTAATTAAAAGAAGGGTGGAGTCAGGATTTATTAAGCAATGGATCAAGTAAGATTCAACAAGAGAAGAATGTCAGTATTTAGATTCAGCACATTTGAATTGACCCCAGTGTGGGTAAATGAAACATTTCCAACAAATCCACTTTCATAGTTGGCAGATGTTGTGTTAATCTACCTTAGTATCATTTGTTCATTGAAAATGTGTTGCTGGTAGCAACAGAAATACAGTGTAATTAGTGTAATTGTAATTAGAGTGGTGCTCGTATCAGAAATGCATAGCAACAGGCGTTGACCAAACTATAATTCCAGTTCTTTTAAAAAGTAATCTGGGTGTTTACATTGTGCTTTAGATAGGGTACTTGAGAACTTGTGTTTCATTTTAAAAGGACCAAACTCAGGAAAATGAAGTAGGTTTCTTTAAGAAACAGGAACAGTTGTGTTTATCCATAGTTCAATTACTAATGTAAGACACATTAACACAGAGTAAGCTTGGACTTGTGAATTTACAATACCTCAGACATCTGAGAAAAGCATGTGCACATTTAAAGGAGTTGAGGCTAATTTGGAGTAGTGCATGGGGCCCTGACATTGTGCTTTTAAATATATCAGGTCTTAGAAAGTCTGATAGTTGCTCATTTGCAGATTAACACTAAAAGACAGTATTATAGGTGTGAGGCTTTTTTTTTTTTGTTTTGTTTTTAACCCTTTGCAGTCCTGTGTTTTACCAGGTCCGACATTACAATTTTCCCTTTCCAGTCCGATTTCAGACCCTGTCTGACATCATCAAAAAGACGTAAAGCACAGGTCTCTAGTCGTTTTTTCTCCAGAAAAAGCAAAGAAAACCTTTCAATGGCTGAGTGAGACCGATAGGAGCCAGAAAGAAAAGGGACGTATCTGAGCAATAGAGCCAGCCCCTACACCACAGAGATAACACGGACACATAACAAAGGAGGTAGCTGCTTCTGCATCCAGCGCTCAAAGAATATCTCATACATTTGCAGAGCTTTTTGAGATGTTATAGTAATAAAATAATGACTCGGATCGCATTAGTGAGGAGTTTGGTGATAAAACGAGTGACCAGGAGAGGATTTATCAGTATGCACGTCTATAAAGAGTGAACAAGGGGTGGGGCTTGGCTGGAGATGTCGTTTTGCCATGCATTGCCTTTTAAACCTGTTTCACTCTGGAAAAAAAAAAAAAAATTAAAAAGCGTGTGTGAAAATAAATTGGACTGAATAAATGGACTGCAAAGGGTTAAAAACACAAATGCACTTATCACTTTCTTAGATTCAGTACAGAACAATTTGATTAGATTTAAAATGAACGGGATTGAATGAACATCACAAATCACATACAGTATTTAATATTTAGAACAGTATCATGCATACTTTCATGAAATTGTCATTATTTAAAAAAAGAAAAATACATAAATAAAGATGAATAATTTATTTTCGAAGAGCCTTCTGGGTTTTTAAGGACAATATTTGCTATCTGGATCATAATATGAAAAGTATTGATTTCAAACTTTCAAAGACCAAAATATCAGTCTCACTGGATAGACAACAGTGTATCTCATTGCTGAATAGCTTTACATTCTTATAAGTGAACATGGTCTACTGTCTTTGGCATTTTTTGATGACTATCACTGAAAAAATTGTCCACAGATTAGGCAATTGAATTCTCTTTGGGTATTTGTATTTTAAGCTTCCCACTTACAATTGAAAAGGCACCATAATGGTTAAATGAAAATACAGCAGGTCCACTTGCTATAAACCTGGGAGGGGGGGGGGGGGCTTATACACCAACTGGGCAATTCCCAACTTTTGCTGATCACCAACTCACAAGCAGTTGGTGGAATTTTCAGCGGGGAATCACAAACTATCTTGTCATTTTAGTTGTTTAACAACATGATTTGTGAGTACATTAAAATACAAAATGAGATGGAAAGGAGCCTACTGGGAAAATGTACTGCTATGAATTATAATGTAATTTAGCAACTGAGGCAGTAGAACAGATGGATAGGGTTACAGGGCAAGCAAAATGGAGTAATGAGCGCAGTTGTGTAACAATCAAGATAAGATGCCAGAACACCAGTCAGCTCTCTCCAGGGAGTATCAACAATTATTAAATAGTTTCTCGATCAATGATAAGGTTTCAGAATTTGCATTCATACATGTACATTTGTTTTAGTGTCTGCCTGTCTAAAGAGCTAATTCAATACTTTTGTATGACAGACCAGACTGAAAGGATTAGAAAAAGGT
Organism: Polyodon spathula; assembly: GCF_017654505.1. Classification (NCBI taxonomy): domain Eukaryota; kingdom Metazoa; phylum Chordata; class Actinopteri; order Acipenseriformes; family Polyodontidae; genus Polyodon; species Polyodon spathula. The sequence continues at coordinate 47,080,422 of NC_054535.1, read as the reverse complement.
AATTTCTTTAAGTTGGTGACATTAATTTCATGGATATCAGTTCTATTCATGTGCTCCAAAAAACAGGTTAACATTAAAGTGAAATACAATTTTTGGTGTTAAGCCCCCCAAAAAGTTAATATAAATACTGTTTGTGCTTTGGTCGATTCTGACTGCATGCCAGCTGCTTTTTAGATAGACTCTTATCACTATGTTGTCAAGGACAGCGTTTGTTTGTGTTGTAGCACTTAAACAAACGCTGACTGTGCAAAGATCTAGTAAATTCAGTTTATTAAACAGACTATTGAAATCCCTAACCAAAACTACCTGATACAAAAAGATCCTTTTGCTTTTAAATACTGTGCCAAGTTTTGCATTATAATAGTGTTATTCTTATTATGCCCCACAGAGGCAAACATAGTGAAGGCACTCCTTAATCCTTTAGTTGCAAATATTGGGTGTATTATTGTCACATTGTTATGACATATTCAATCAATCAATATTTATTTTATATAGTGCCTTTCAGTGGACAACCATCACAAAGTGCTTTACAAGATAACGAGGAACAATGCATAATACATTAAATACAGTGAAATATTGGGCACAGTACATTAAATACAACATAAAAAACAATGCAAATACATTAAATAAAAGGCTAGGATGTTAATTTAAAACATTGTGGATGCGTGTGTTGAACAGAATCATACAATTAAGATGGAGTAAAAACCTGAAATAGCAATTTAGACAACAGCTAATAACAGATTCCAGGCTTAGAGAACATTAAAAGCAAAATAGAACAAGTGGGTCTTGAGTTGATTTGAAGCGAGTGATTGTGGGAGCTGCACACGCTAAAGCTGGGAGAGAGTTCCAGAGAGATCGGGTCCATGAAGCTAAAAGAGCGCTCTCCGAGTGTGGTGCACTTTTGCTTGGTATAACCACCAGGCCTGAGTCAGAGGGCCTCAGCTTGCATACAGGGACATAGTGGGTCAGCAGGTTGAAGAGATTCTCTGGGCCTGTGTGATGGAGGGCTTAACAGGTAGCCAGTGAAGCTGGGCAAGACGGGATAACATAATCATGTTTTTTACATCTGGTAAGGATACTAGCAGCAGCACATAAACAGCTGCAGTCTGTTTATGGCGTGAGATGGAAGACCACCGTAGAGAGAGTTGCAGTAGTCTATTTGACAGGAGATGAATGCATGACAGAGTATCTCTGCATCCAGGAGGGAAAGGCATACACGGACCTTTGAGATATTTTGGTGGTGGTAGAAGGAGGATCTGACTACAGCGGAGATTTGGGCATCAAAGGAGAGGTTACTATCCAGAAGTACACTAAGGCTTCATACAGTGGGGGAAGGCGGCAGCATACAATTTCCGAGGTTCAAGGCAGCAATATTGATATTCTTGATTTTAGTTTTTGATCTTACTAAAAAAAGATCATATTTGTTAGTGTTATGCTGAATAAAACTGCCAGACATTCAGTCCTCAATGTCTTGGATGCAAGCTGAGAGCTGGACCATGGCAGAGGGACATCCAGAGTCTAGTTTTAGGTAGAGCTGGGTGTCATCTGCATAGGAGTTAAACATGAAGCTGTGTTGGAGGATAAGGTGACCCAAGGGAAGCATGTATATATTGAAAAGAAGAGGCCCGAGAACAAATTCTTGGGAGACAAGCAGTCGAAGTGCAAGGATATACCATGGACAGTTTCAATGTTTCTTCACTGTTTTGGTTGTAAGCGGGGCAACTATGTCGATGATCTGAGTAAGGATGGCATTCTAGAGGGACACTGGAGCACTGAAGAGAGTACCAGTCAGAGGGTAAGAAGAGACACATTCCGGTAATATTGTAGGATTTAGCAGATTTTTGGGACAGAGGGAAATAACAGTAACATTAGTACCTGAAAGTCCAGGAAGATTAATGTTGGCAGTGATTAAGAAATGGTGTAAAACAGAGATATCCATGACTGAGAGATTGGAGATATCAAGACCCCTGGTCGATCACTAGAGGGGAAGAAGGCAAATCAACATGGATGTTGAAATCACCTAGTAGTAGAATTTTGTCAGTTGAAGTGCAGATTAGGGAGTAGAATTGCGAGGAATCCACAATAAAAGCAGAGGTTTTCTTTGGTGGATGATAGATAGAAGCAAGGGTGAGGGACATGGGAGAGGGGAGCTTGATAGCAAGATGATCAAACAAAGAGAAGACTGACAGAGAGAGCTGAGGTGACAAGCACAGAGTTAGCAATAACAGCAGTGCCACCACCTCTACCAGTGAGGCGTGGCTTGTCAAAGAGCAAGTAGCCATTTGGGGTGGATAGATGTAGTGAGTGCTTATTTACAGAGTGCCACGTTTCTGCTAGACAGAGCAGATCAAGATCACTATCAGTTATAAGTTCGTTGAGAAGCAGAGATTTGTTAGTCAGAGAACAGCATTTCAGGAAGGAGAATTTACAGTTTGTAGCAGGCAGTACAGGGGGAGAGGGAGTTAATAGTGGTATCTGAAGCAAGTACTTACCAGTGTTCATTCTAGGGGGGGAGAAAGAGTGAACATGCTTTGTCCAGGGGATCCAGACGTTAGGTGACAAGGTGGGAATGAGACCTCTGGTAGCCATTAGGAGAGATTTGGGAAATGTCCTCACCCTACCTGTCCTTGCTCAGACTGCCCTTGGTCATGTGGGCCTTAGACAACTGGCACTTATAACGGTTGGCGTTCTAAGACACTGTTTGCCAATTAATACTATCTTGAGTATATACTTAACACATGTTTCTAATCAGCCCCCCAATTCAACACAGACCAGCAGATGAAGGGAATCTAAATTACAATTTTTAAGTGCAGTATGGTTACCTTAGCAATGAATGATTTAAACTATTAATTTAACTGTAATTCACTTACCTATTTCGATGTTTGTTTCAGCCAGAGACAGGAAGCACACGTGTCTCTTCACTTACATTCTACATCTAAAATTAGGTGTTTTATGACAGTACTGTTAAGGTACAGCATTCCATGAAATACATTTTTTTTAAAGAAGAAAAAAGAAATTAATTCAACTATAGGAATAGCATGCCATCTTCTGGACAAAACTAGTGAAAAATTCTTAAACTCCTTAATGACTGACAGAATCTGAAAATCTGAAGACTAGATTACTTGGACATGCATTGCATATTAGGAATTAAACACAAACAAAACAGGCAATAATCCCAGGATAGTTTTCCAGCACTTTCTTTACACACTGAAATAAATAAATCACTGTAACTACACGCTGCTTGATGTCACCCAGCATAGTACTCTCAGTCATAGCAAAGGGCACATTTGTGAGTTAGTACTGACTTCTGCGCTATCAAAGCAGCTTGGTACACCATTGAACTCCACTCTTCAGGCAAAAAATCAAATAGAAGAAATAAGGTCTGGATGTCTTATGTGGTGCCTGGAAACACCATCCTCTCCACTACAGGCTGTTTCTCAGGCTGGCCATAGAAATCTCAGGAAACTCTATATTTAAATGTGGAATCAGTCCATGTAACCTCAGCATCAGATGCTGGATGTGTAATATTTTAAGTGTATAACTGAGAATATAAGGAGATTAACAGCCTCAGCATATTCTCATCACTTGCAAGTAAACATTATTATTGTGGTACCTTTTTCATCAGTCACTAAGAGTGTAAATCAATGTGTCTCACCTCATGCTCCCTATTGTAGATTCTGTCCCTTTGCAAATTCTTAGAACATACTAGCAGTCAAGGTCATTAAAACAAATTATATCATCTTATGCTGCTCCTGTAGATTTTAGTGTGTAAAGAAAATGCTGGAAAACTATCCTGGGATTATTGTGTCTGTTATTCTGGGACATAAAATTTGGATGTGCCAAAAAAATATCTTATTGCTTAACTCCGATAAGTTGATCCAAGCATTGGTTTCCTCTAGAATAGACTACTGTAACCAGAATGCTGACCAAAACTAATCTTTCAGAGTGCATATCACCTGTCCATGCATTCCTATACTGTTTAAATATTAAACTGATTTTAAGATTCCTCAATGACTTATTCACACTGTATGTTCAATAGTGGTCCACTGGATGCTTACCATACTCAAAGTTATGCTGCACACCTAGCAAAATCAGGCAAGTCCAGATTAAAGACATATTGTTTCAAATTAAAATATCACTAGTATTGCTCGTACAATTCTTGGTCATGCTAAGACTCTTTGGGGCTGATGTAAGGATAGGTGGAGTGCAAACAATTGCAGCTGCAAAATCCAAATTGCCTAGCAGCCAGGCAATTATTTTTCACAGCAGCCTATGTAAGCTTAAGCAATGCAAATTACTCAACAAGCACAAATAAGGAGCTGCAATCATGATAATGAGGGTCACAATGAGCGCCACCTGTGCAACGGGCTATTTAGCGGTGAGGTGAGTTAGGAGTTCAGAGAGCAGTTGGTGCTGTATGAGATTTGTGGCACATGGAAATCAAACCAAACAAAAAACATATGTCAGAGGAAGGGCAGCAAAGTCCTCTTGGCACACAGAAAAGTTTTCTGAGGAGGAGCTGAGATTCCTTACGCCTTAGGTCACTCAGCATGAAATTTAGTTATTTGGAAAAGTCTCAGCCAACATCAGTTATGTTACCAAGGAGGCCATATGGCCCTCTATAGTGGAGAAAGTCAATGCTTTCAGTGTTACCAGGACAGTCAACCAGGTGAAAAAAAGATGAAGTTCAGCTAGTAGGTCTAGGATGGCCTGCGGAGTGAGATGATAACGCCTTACCATGCATCCTTCGGCATCCCAAAGAAAGTGACCCTGGGTTTGAATATGCAGGGTCTTCTCCATCTTGCCCTTCTCCTCCGAAGGTTTTCCTGTCTGTTCACAACAAGGGTCAATCAATGCCGCATCAGGAAGTGTACCACAGCAGACACCCTGATGCCAATGACAGGTCTCTGAAGGTGTGTGCTTTTATACAGCTCTTAAGTACTCGCATCTACAATGGTTTGCACCTTGTAAGAGTATTACTCTTAGTATTTCAGATCCCCACCCAATTCCATGCTCTTTTTTAAAATTTGATTACATTTAAATGGGTTAATTATGGCAAAATGCTAATTTGATAGCGGGTGCAGATCAGCAGGTGAAAAGCACTGTTTACATACACCGCATTTTAAGTGACCGCTAAAGTTTTTTGGCCACAATGTGGGTGTTTTGAAGCCGCAAATCACTTTGCACATATCCTTACATCAGCCCCTTTATGTGTTAATTGCTTTGGCTATACCTTGGTATTTTAAGCTGCAGTAAATATTAAATCTGTTATTGTTGTTCAATAATAATAATAATAATAATAATAATAATAATAATAATAATAATAATATCTTGATCTTTCTGCTCCCTCCTATCTCCAGACTTTCATTTCTCCCTACACCCCCTCTTGCCCCCTCTGCTCCTCCACCACCGGCAGATTAGCTCTACCCACCTCTGCTCCCAGAGCCCGCTCCTTATCCACCCGTGGATCTCAGTGGTGGAATGACCTATCCACGGTCCCGACCACCTTCCGGCGCCTCCTCAAGACACACCGATTCAGACAGCATCTGTAAACCTCACAACTCTCCACAATACTGGACTATGGCACCCAGTTGTACCAGTACTTGCATCAGTTTGTGCTTGCACTGAACTGAACTCTACTACTGCTCTTAATTATATCTTCTTCCTGTATCTTATACTTGGTTTTACTGTTATAGGTATCAGTATCACGTTTTTTGCAATTGCTCATATTTGAAATCATTCTCATCCATTTATTGTACTTATTACGTGCTCATACTGGACTTTACTGTATATTTTCATGGTAAACATATGTACTTCAGAGTATTTTATTAATAATGACCACCATGGCATATAACTGAAATGATTAATGGAAAATATATACACACCTGTGACAAAGTGCCCGCCCCTGTGTATATTATCTGTTATGTGTTGCGTGTGGTGTGTTTAAATGTTGGTATATAGACATTGGTACACGGGATATAAACGGGTCTGTGTAACACGAGTGTTTAAAAATGTATATGTGTATTTAGGCACGAGGATTGCACAGCACTTCACGTGCAAGTAAAATGTAGTAATAGGTGAGCACGGGGAATTGCACTTTATTAATTCACGTGCTGGGATTCAAGTGAATAATTAATTGGTAATTGAATCCCAGCACAATAGTATATATAGATGCACGTTATCACATACTGGCGGTTGGGTGTTCGGTGAGTGGAGAACGGGATTGGAGACGGAGACGGAGGAAATAATAATAATAATAATAATAATAATAATAATAATAATAATAATAATAATAATAACAACAACATCATAAAGTATCTGCTCACCGTATTTTTGTTTAGTATTAGTCCGTTTTTGTTTGTCTTTTTATTTTGGCATAGAGTGCCGTGTCCTGTTGTTTTCTGTTTGTTTAAACCCTTTTATTTACAATAAACCGGCGCAAGCAAGCGCCATCATTTCATTTCACATCATCTGTCTTTGTACATTTCATTCCTTCCTGGTTCTGACACCGCCCACTTCGGCCGTCTCTGTGACACGTAGTGTCCTGCGTGGGATTTAACAGCGCCTCCAAGCGTCAGACCAGGAGAGGTTTTTGTGTGGAAGAAAAAAAAAAAAGGGCGTCTTTGGATCACAAAAAAAAAAGGAAGAAAGAAATGGGGAGAAGCAGGAAAGAGGATAAAGAGGTGAGGGACAGGGAGGAGGAGTGCCGCTTAAGGGCCAGACATCCCCGGCGATGTAACCAGTCCTTGCCGGGGTGCCTCCTCTGCAACCAGGACCATCTCTTTGCCAACTGTCCCTTCCGCTGCCCCTACCAAGAGGGAGAGGAGGAACTGCCGCAGAAGAGGAAGGCAGAGGTCCCACCGCTGTCTCCAGAGCCGCACCAGTCTCCTGCAAGGGAGGGAGAGCCGTACCAGTCCCCTCTAACAAGGGGAGACTACATGCCGCTCCCACCTCCACCGCCAGGAGACTGCACGCCTCCGCCACCTCCGTCGGCAGGAGCAGAGCAGCAGATGCTGCCTCTGCCTCCGCCACCTCCGTCGGCAGGAGCAAAGCAGCAGATGCTGCCTCTGCCTCCGCCACCTCCGTCGGCAGGAGCAGAGCAGCAGGAGCTGCCTCTGCCTCCTCCCCCAGCAGAGTGTGAATGCCTGCTGGGTCCTTGTCCACCAGCAGAGGGTGAATGCCTGCTGGTATCACTTCTCCCACCAGCAGAGGGTGAATGCCTGCTGGTGTCACTTCCCCCACCATCACAAGGAGAGGAGCTAGCGCTTCCTCTGCCTCCACCTCCATCAGGGGGAGAGGAGCAGGAGCTGCCTTTCCCTGCACCAGAAGGACCAGGACTAGATGCTGGCGGTCCTCAGCAGCCCTTGCATAGGCTGCTGAGGGAAGCACAGGGAAGAACCTCCCGGCCGCAGTGGCCGAAAAGAGGGCCAACACCCGCACCCCAGCTTGTCCAAACTGCCAGCCTCGCTTCGCCCAAGGATGCCAGCCTCGCTTCGCCCAAGGATGCCTCTGCATCGCCTGGGGTTGCCCGCCGCTCCGCATCACAGCCGGAAGTACTGTGGCCGGAACCCCACGAAGGGGAGCTGCTGGCCACGAAGAAGGGGGAGGAGGTCTGGAGACAACCAACCCCAGCAGCAGTTTCGCTGCCGGAGATCGTGGGGGAGGTCCGGAGACCTGCTCCCTCTGCAGTTTCTTCCCTGCAGGAAGAACTGTGGTTGAAGCCCCACCAAGGGGAGCTGCCGGCGCCGAAGAAGGGGGAAGGTCAGGAGACCACACCCCAAGCAGCCTTTCCGCTGCTAGGACTACCCTGGCAGGAGAATGCTACCCTGCTGACAGCATTACGACCTGTGGGCCCCTGGAAGCCTCTGGTCCTGGCCAAGGACTTTGGGCGGGACTTTTGGGCTTTTAAGGGGGGAGGTGGCCATTGAGGCCATGTGTGCTTTGCACGGGGGCGTGGGGGGGGGGGGGGGGGGGGGGGGTAAAATATTATGTAGTAATATGTGAGCACAGGGAATTGCACTTTATTAATTCACGTGCCGGGATTCAAGTGAATAATTAATTGGTAATTGAATCCCAGCACAACAGTATATATAGATGCACGTTGTCACATACTGGCGGTTGGGTGTTCGGTGAGTGGAGAACGGGATTGGAGACGGAGGAAATAATAATAATAATAATAATAATAACAACAACATCATAAAGCATCTGCTCACCGTATTTTTGTTTAGTATTAGTCCGTTTTTGTTTGTCTTTTTATTTTGGCATAGAATGCCGTGTCCTGTTTTCTGTTTGTTTAAACCCTTTTATTTACAATAAACCGGCGCAAGCAAGCGCCATCATTTCATTTCACATCATCCGTCTTTGTATATTTCATTCCTTCCTGGTTCTGGCGCCGCCCACTTCGGTCGTCTCTGTGACAACACCTCATCAACTTTTCAAGTCTCAGATCACAATTATTTTCCTCATTACCTTCAGTCCTGTTATTTTTAATGGGGCCTGACAGCTTTTGAATTAGAAACCATTCATCTGTCCCTTTTAAACATGTTCACTCTCTGCTATAGTTTATAGGCAGATGCTTTCCTGGTATAAAATTACTTAATAGCACGGAAATCTTATTTTTGAAGTAATGTACATACCTTTCCGTGATATTTACACATTTTGGGTGGTCTGTTTGGAGGGATGGAGGGATTATTGTTTTGTTTTTTTTGGTGGTTTTTTGTTTTCTTTTCCTTTGGCACCTTGTTCTTGCAACATGAATGTTTTTCTTTCTTTTGGTCTCTGAATACATTTGATGTTTTTATTTATTACATTATTTAATCAGGATGTCCCCTTGAGATTCAGTAATCTCTTTTCCTAGGAGGTCATGGGAATTAGCCATACATAAGAACAAGCACAACATGCTTCAGTTCACAGCAGAATGCATTAAAACAGTAATACAATTAAGAAGAGAGACAAAATGAAGCTAAACATTCCAGCAACAGGAATACATATTGTAACGGTTCCTCTCCTAAAATTTTCCTTGGCACTTTAAAAGAGAGCCCTTTTGTTATGTACCTAGTCAAAAATGTAATAGCCTAGCCTCTGTATGGTTATCAGAAAAATAAACTTGACAGAAATGATAAATCTTATGTAAAATGATGTTTTGCCTCACTGCATGAATTCTATTGACTTTATTGCACATGCCAATTATTCATGTTATCCAGATGTGCAGAAACATTAATAAATGATCATGAAAAATAGGGGAATTAAACCAATACAAATATGTACATTTGTACAACAATAAAATTGTATGTACTGAAAATATTAAATTAATTTACTTGTTAACTATGGCCTTGTGACCTCATTAATGTCTGTACTTTGCTCTGCCAAGGTGAAGAGGCCAACAATAATGTGTAAAATAAACTGAATAGCTTCAGCCGAGCCATGGCAAATTCTCAATTGAAAGGCTATAAAGCATGTCTTTAAAGTTTGAGTTTTTTTTTTTTTTTTAATTACTCATATTTTGCTCCATTCAGTTGATTATGTAGTATCCACAAATATATTTATGAAAGTTTCTATTTTTCTTCCTTTCTGAATATTTGGTTGGTAAACAGCGGAAGAGCTCAAGTGCACAAACTGTCAACAATTGTTTAGAAAGAGGTTCTTAAAAATAAGGATTATTTTTTTTTTTTTTTTTTTTTTTGGAAAATGATGGTAGGAAAGCAACATGGTGTTTTATAACAGTGTAGCTCTAGAAAAGATATCATCTGCAGCCATATAAGCATATTACTAAGATTCTATCCAAAAAAGAGGAATCCTTATATATATATAGATATATATATATATATATATATATATATATAATAATATATATATATATATATTCTCTTAATCAAATCCCATTAATGCAGGTCGGAGTGGAAAGTTTGTGGTTCAGAGATGCCTCAAAATATTGAAAAGTTCACTTTGTGCAACACAAATAGCTCCTAACATCAATTCTGTATGTCAAACTATGCCTTTTTATACACCTATACTGTAAGTGGGGTTTCTGACCTTGGAAAGGCTGACAGGTCCAGTAAGTAGATTTACAGACTAATCTATTTTAGTCGTCTGTAAATCATTTCATTTTATGTAGAATGTCCATTGATATGATGTTATTGTATGACTTCCTATTGGTAACACAATGTTGCTTGAATTGGCAAGAAAAGATCACTTGGACTGTAGCCAAGAATAATATGGCATGGAAGCGTTCTTAAACAAAACTGTGAAGTTGGCAAGGAATCAATTCTTTCTGGCAATGTTTGAAAACAGCAGGGAATATTTGGAGGTGTGAGCAAAACTTTCTCAGTTTTCTCTCTCTCATTATCATTTTGACATTTCACATAAGTAATAAGATACAAATTATAACTGATAACATCCAAGAATAACAGAAATACTTGTTCAGCATGGAGAATCCCCCATGAATTGAGATTTATTGATTGCAGTTGCAGATGATTTAATGAACTGTGATTGGTGCTCAGGGCCAGAATGAATGATAAATTCCATGGGTGCTCGAGGGCTACCTGCACAAGGCAGGCTGGAAAAACGTGAACAGTTATATGCATCCCAGTGCCGCAGATAGGAAGTGGCTATGGGCCACCAAACCATGAATGGAAGAATAATAATGATTAACAAACCCCACAGTATTGCACTGACAACTGCCCCCAAAAGTATTGAAAAATGTATGAAAATGAGCAGCTGCACTGAGGGAAAGATTCCAGCCTCTCCAGCCTGACCACGCACCCTGCAGAACTAAATACAAACCGCTCAGCACTCAGGTTAGGAAAAAAACCCTATCTCACATATTTTAAATTTTTGATGTAGGGGGAAACGTCACGAAATCTTAGGCTGATGGTAGCCCTTCCTCCAGGCTGTAAGCAGTCGACCCCCATTTTGGCTTCCCACCGCATGACTGAGAGACCAAAACAAAAGAAGCGACATGGGAGAATAACACACAGACTCTTTATGTGCTTGCTGATTACATGTTCGTTAGGGGTGGTTTCTCCTTGCAGTAAAGCAACCAAGTTTACAATTCTTGTGCTGTCTGAAAATAGCTGTAGTTGCATTGTAGTGAAATTACAATAGTAACGTTTTCTTGATGTCAGCATTACTTTAGGCAAAGCATAATACACTACTTTTACTTAGATTCCAAGAAAACTGAAGAAATCCTAGGCAAAACAAAACTATCATAAAAATTATACACTAAGCGCAGTTTGTATGTTAAACAAAGACAACAAGGTTAAGACAGCAAGGAGAAATGGTTTCATTTTTTTAAGCCATGTAAGGATGAATATCCCAAGTGAGACAGTTTCTATATATAACATGGTACTTTTCTGGTATTTCAGGATGAAAATTGTATTAGCAAGTGGTAAGGCAAAAACAACCAGAGCCTAGTTCCCCATACTTTTCCTGTAGGCCACCTGTTTGTCACAGATAACTAACCAGAACTAATAATACAGACCTGACACACACACACAATATTATCACTGAATCAGTGACCACAACCTGGAAATAGAAGCAAGCCAACACCAGCTGAAATAGAAACCTTTGGAGAGAAGACTGTGTGACCATTGACATGAATCGAATTGAAGACGAGGAACAGTTCCTTCACTATTGCTCAAAATATACTAATATAAGAGACCAGTACTTTATAAAGATCTCCAAAAAGATCTCTAACTTTTGCATGCAATAAAATTACCATAGCAACACTAGAGATACTTCTTGATTTTGGGTTGGTGATAATATATCCATGTGCCTTGAGGGTGCTAACAAGGATGAAACTTAACTGATTTTAACAAATAAATTGGTAAAACAGATTGTAAACTAAATATTGAGAACAAAAGAGGGAGGTGGTATAGAGCACGCCACCCAGAGCCCACTGGTCGACAAAGGCCGCCATGTCACCAGTGGACTGATAGTGGTCCTATTTAAATGCCCTGATTAGGACAGTCCAATGTAGAGGACTACTCTAGCAGTCAAGTGATTACTATTAGTATTAGTCACAGTAGTAGTCGTCGTAGTAGTAATGCATTTCTAATAGTAAATAATAATAATAAATAACTACAACAAATAATAACATATTGGCAGCAATAATAATAATAATAATAATAATAATAATAATAATAATAATAATAATAATATTAATAATAACATATTGTTAGAAGAAACTGACTGTTCACTATCTCTATGCACCTCTGTTTCATCATCAGAACTATTTTCCTCACTTTCCTGATCACTACTATCTGGAGGAATACAGACAGTTTGTTGTTTACATCTGTAGCAGGGGAAAATCTGTGCTGACTCTGCTGGCGTGTTCATGGGGCTGCAGGAGGAGGGCAGCAGTCGTCCAACACCCTCCTGACTGTCATGGCAGTGACACGGGGAGGTGGGACAGAGGGTGTGTGGCTTTGCCTCTCTCTGAGTAGCTGTGAGGCGCGTCTTGGGGGAATTGTCAGCCCTATAAAATAACACTCTGCTGTTTCCTCAGGTCTGCCTTTTTAACCAGATTGAGCCTGGGGAAGCGCGGCTAGTAATGACTGTGGTCAGAACAGACACGG